>NC_068365.1:63293698-63429614 GCF_020536995.1 Dreissena polymorpha | reverse complement strand
CACAGGCTAATCAGGGGCGACACTTTCCGCTTAAACTAGATTTTCGGTAAAAACGGGACTTCCTTTAAACAAAACTTATCATTGAACGGAAAGGTCGTCCATGATTAGCCTGTGCGGACTGCACATGCTAATCTAGGACACACTTAACGCACATGCATCTTGCCCAGTTTTCTCAGACACAACACATATATTAGCACTTGCAAACAATACCGATTTGTGCTGTCGAGAGTATATTACAATCAGAAATGGACGGTGTGTAGTCAGGAAACGACTACTAGAAATAGCGCACTTACCATTATAATCAGGGGGTGATTGTGTAGAACATTTCTGAATCCGTTGTATATGGAACCAGTCCGATCTGAAACCATAAAGGCATGCATTCAGAGAAACGGTTCTGAATATTATTGTTAATCTTTGTTTTGAATTCGTTCCAATTGGAAATGGGCTATTTGAACTTTCGGAATAGTATATTTTGAAATAATACAATCATTTCACATCAATTGGCCAGGGGACTTGACATAATTGTTTAAAACATTGGCAACGAATATATTATCTTTGTCACTGGAGATGCAACGGACCCAAGGATGTCATCTTGTAATACATATACAAGTTTGGTTTGTCGTGTTTTATTTGGCGGTCGATGGTAATCGTTTCGCTTTTCAAATCAAAACATATTCATATACCCACACATCATCATATAATAACATCAGCTTCATTCATTGTTTAGTTATTGAGTTAAAATGTAAGTTTATTTTCTAGTTTTTGAAATAATGACACTTGACCCCTGCATCCTTATCGGCAATCACAATGTATGTGTGGATATAAGGTATTTATATATGAAGTTTCATTTCAATTCTCAATTCTGTCTAAAGGTTTGAGCGTCTTCTAATAAGTTTTTCACGGTGGCAGAATCGACAAGAACGAAAACCCTGAGTAACAGCAGTTAATGACTGGAACATAATAAAAATACACAAAGAAAATAACATACATTGAATCTTTTTCGTACTTGATGGTGAAGAGAACGAAAGAAACTGTTCTACTAGGACTAAATGACGTTGAAGTGTTTTTGGGTATGCATTTATTGAAAAACTCCGTTTAAAAAAATCGCAAAGTGTTGACCAAAATATGTTTGCCATTTTCAAAATTAAATACCTCAACTTTCATGCTTTTTGTGTGCGTAAAATCTCTTTATTTGGGAGATATGATAATGTTTATATGATTTAAAATAGATAAGTTTAAAGCAAATGTTTTATATATCTATAAATGAACCCTTTATCGTTCATTTTGTGAACTAGCGACCAGACCATGCATCGTTGGCAAAACTTGTGTACTAGATCCGAGTGTATTGTATCGACTTTTACGATTCTTTTTCAGGTACACAATGCACAATTACGCTCGACGTCTTTGCAATCCAAAGCCGAGTCTCAACATAATGCATCACTTCATTTTTCAGTATCATCATAATTATGCTCTATTATAAGATGAGAGTGAAAAACCAAAAGCTTAGAAGCCTCGAAAATGAAACAGCAACAACTCCAGAATTACGAAGAAACGTTTTTTTGCAATGCAACTATTCTTAAAGAGATCAATTCACACAATAAATCCATCATGAAATACCAGTTAGAGGTTTCCCAGCACATTTAAGTAATAGTTGCGCACCTCTGGATTTCAAACTTCAATATCGAAATAGCATTCACATGCTAAATTAGATAACATAAACTTACTACCGATAGATGTCGCACAGGTAAAATAGAAATATAATAGGAATCGCTCTCGGAAAACCGTTCTAATGCATGTGCGTCAAATTGCTCATACGATAAGCCTATGACGTCCCTACAGGCCATCAGAGACGACAACTATCGCTTTATTGCACTTTTCTTTTACGGGAAGACTTAGCTAAAATCTTATCTAAAAACTTAGCGTAAATCCTGTTAAGGTAGAAAGTGTCGTCCCCCGATTTGCCTGTGCTGAATTCACAGGCTTATTTTGAACGACACTTCACGCACATGCACCAAGCCCAGTTTTCCCAGAACTAGGCTCTTATTATGTGTTCCAACATTAAATGCAGCCTTACCTCGCCATGTTGATGGCTTGAGCTTCGAGAGAAACCAATTAAGGCCTTCTACGTAGCTTTTTCTGCAAGAAGACGATGATGCCACTCAAATGATGATGTTTTAATATCAATATAAATGTACCGCGCAAATATAAGTTACTGATACATAAAAAAACCATCTAGCAACATTTGTAACACGCTTGTATAATGTCCATGCATGACAATAAATAGTCATACATGGCTAATAAGTATAATAAGATTTTAACTCACTCGGCTCGCCTCTCTTTCGTTTCTTTTTTTCTTTCCAATGGGTGATGCTGTAGAGGTCATCAAGAAACTCGAAGTTGTACTTGACCTCGAACATCTCAGCTTTCTCATTCGGGCCACCGTCGACCTTCTTGGACGTGATGCAGTTGTCAAACACTTTTTCGGCCGCCTCTGTAGGTGCAACAATGGCATGCATACTAATTTTAATGCACCTTGGGATTTTAAGTAAACACTTTTGTAAAATTGGTGAATGAACTATTCTGTCGTCATCTGCAAAAATTTAATGCATCGAAACATAAGCATGTTGTTACGAGTTATAACTTACTTTTGCATACGCGCACTGAAACTTTGATTGATCAACAATAAATCGTAACAGACAATATTTAATGTCGACATAAAGCTTATGTAATTCTCATTCAATAGAAAAATGACGAACACTAGTAAGATCTAAAATTACAACGTATGATGTTATTTGTAAAAACGTATCACGTTGTGCTGTGTAAAACAAACATAAATAACACACAATTTGATCGAAGAGAAACAACGGGAGACAAAACACATTTGCAAAAGTTGACAGATATTTTAAAAGAACGCATCGATTCAAAGCTATTGAGTGTTTCGACCTTGCTCCAAAGAATAAGAAGAGCACCGCATAACGGGTGCCACGCTCGGTTGCGGGTGCAGTTTTGAAAAAATGCAAGCTTGTCATTTTTTAATTTTTTTAGAGGTCACAGTGACCTTGACCTTTGACCTAGTGACCCAAAATGGATGTGGCATGTAGAACCCATCAATGTGCAGCTACATATAAAGTTTCAAAGTTGTAGGTTGAAGCACTTTGATTTTAGAGCCAATGTTCAAAACCTTGACAAAATGTTAAGGTTTAAGCACGACGCGGACGACGACGGACACACGACACGACGAGCTGGCTATGACAATACCTCGGGTTTTCTCCGAAAACAGCCGAGCTAAAAACTTCATGGTTACATCAGTATGTGTATTTTATAATATGAGCCTCGCTATGGAGAAACTTGCCTCAAAACATGTGCGTACAGTATGGTCCCAGATAAGCCTGTGCTGTCCGCACGGGCTAATCAGGGACCACACTGTCTGCTTAGATATGATTTTCGTTTATAAGAGGCCTGCGGTAAACGACACAATTTATGTAAGCGAAGAATGAAGTGCCTGATTAGCCTGTGCAAATTACACAGGCTAGTCTGTGACGACATTTTCCGCACACGCTTGAAGTCATGTTTCCCTAGAGCGAGGCACAACGGATTCATCACCTGGCATTTTCCTGATGAGACGTCTGAGCGGTGTGCACACGCAGCCGTTCTCTATGGTTGTGTTGCGGAGGGCGTTCTCCCAGACGTCAGACTTCAGAATATCCATCACAACTTCTCTAAAAAAAACGTAATAAGACAAATTATTGGAACCTTGTGTGAAATCTGGGCTTAAAGCGTCGTCTCAGATTAGCCTGTGCAGTCGCACAAGCTTATCAGAGAAGACACTTTCCGCTTAAATTGCATTTACCCGACAAGCGGATAGCTTCGGTCCTGATTAGCCTGTGCGCACTGCACATGTTAATCTGGAACGACACTTCACACACATGCGGTATGCCAAAGTTCTCCCAGTACAAGGCTCATTTCAATGTTCACTAATTTGTAATTATTCATGCTGCTTTGCATACCTGTGAATTTGAAAAGGAACTTACTTAATCAACTAATGCATTTTGTTAATGATTGTTAAATAATTGTGCATGCTTTATACTTATTAGTAGTAAGCTATACATTTCCGGAGATATTTTATTTCACATCGCCAATAAACGTACAACTTGAACTTGTTAACTAAGATTAACGTTAAAATGTTTAATGAAGGACTATAAGCAGTGTGGGCACTTCGATATCCAGCAAACCAGGTTTAACACAAAGTGTTTGAATTGACCGTTCCAAGGCCGTGACCGCAGTTTTGACCTCGTGCTTCAATAAGTATCTCTGCGGATGGTAAAATTCCAATTCTTTTCATTGTAACCAAAATTATTAACTCGTTTTATAATAGATCTACCACGTTTAATCTTAAGCAAACACACACACACAAAATAAAAAAAACAACAACAAAATGTTTTGGGTATCATGTTTGCCAATTTTTTTTCCAAAAAATCAAAACCGCGTTTAGGCGGGCGGAAGAAGCATTTTCCTTAACCATTTTGACTTACTGTTGATCATAGGTGTGCGTAAAGTATTGTTCCAGATTAGCGTGTGCAGGTATGACACTATCCACATTTTCACGTTCACTCAGGATTTTCTCTTAGAATAGCAGAGATTTTCTTTCAACGAATAAAAATACACGAAAAGTGTCCTCCCTGATTAGCTTGTGTGGAATACACGGGTTAATTTGGAAGATACGTTATGCACATTCATTTTGCCTCATTTGTCTTTAGGATGGTAAACTTATCAATTATGTTGACTTACTGTTGATCATACTTCACTGCCAGGTCCAGGCAATTCAAGCCCTGCTTGTCAGTGAGAGTCACATCAGCTTGCCTCTCCAGAAGGTATTCCACGACGTTAAAGTGGCCGTTCATTGACGCCAACAATAGGGGCGTTAGCTGGAAATGACATTGTGATTGTACTTAGAAAAAAATCAATCCATTGAAAGCCATCATGCGATATTGACCTTATTTCCAGGCGACGCTTTTTGCTTTCCATGGACTTTACTGGACAGTTTGTCATAATGTAGTAAACTGCCATGTTGACTGGGAATAATTATCACTTAAATATCCTAGGTATGGGGACTGGGATATGTAAAATCGTTGTAAAGAAGTTAATGTCGTGTCCCCCAGATAACTGGGAGTACCTCTTGCCGCTAATTAAGCTCGTCGCTTTTTTTCGATAGTTGGTTATCTTTTCTGTCGATTGTTTGCCTTGTGTATTTTTTACGTCCGCCATGTTTGAACTAAATTTTGTTCCATCAATTTTAATATAAATGCAGCGTTATGGAGGCTGCATGGTGTAAGTCACTGAAGTATTTAAATATTTATTGATGTAATCGTTACTTTAACTGTAATACTTTCGTGTTTAACTCTCTCAAATTCGGTTTTTATAGACTTCTGGATTCGTACCCAAATTTGTACGTACAAGTGCTCATTTCGTATTTTAACCTTAGAGCTTAAAGTCTTCATTTATAAAACTATTTTTATAATTTTTCTGAATCTTTAATAATCTAGTTCCTGAATGCAACTGCAGTATTTGCATTTTTGAAGTCAATATGTGTTTATATGTCAATGTTAAATTAGAAAGGTCCTTCGACAATGTCTTTTAGTAAAATAGCTTTATTTGTTTCTTTGTCTATTTTCAGTATTTACCGCATGTATACCATCTTACATCATCGTATGTCATTGTGGAAAATAAAACGCATAAAGGACTTTGTGTAGTTTTCCGGTGGTATTAAATGGTTCTACTTGCTGGCCTTATCCTTGTTCCAGTACAGTTAACAACCATTGTTTCCCTTAATGACTATTAACACCATATCACATCATTTAAAACATTACTTGGTTTGAGTTAGAGTCTCTATAACGCTCAAAATCAACGAACATTTCATAAAGTAATTAGTAAAATAAAATTAAATCCTATACAATCAGTGTTCCTTATAGCAATAGCCACAATTTCGACGCTAAATGTGGTATGATTACATAGATTATTGTAGATACAAAATGCTCGTTTTTATTTATTTGTGGAAACAATAAATTCCATGCTAATTTCCTGCGAATATATCTATTCATTAGACACACGAACTCTAAAATGGTACCATGTTAAAACCATAATAAAATCGAGCATTTGGTATCCACAAACATCTATTTTACCAGACCAAATCTGGCGTTGAAATTTCGGCAATTGTCATAAGGAACAATGATTTTATAATTATGTAGCTTTATTTTACTAAATAATGTAAAAAAAATTCGTTGATTTTGAGCAGTAATGTTACTTAAATAATAAAAGCCAAAGAAGGCTGCGTACTGATACCGTTTCAGAACCGTTTTATTACAAAAGAATGACACACATACGATTACGTATAAATAAACATAATTGTGGACGTACTCCAAGTTTATCAGGAATGTCAATGAAGGCGCCCGCTCTAACCAGAAGCTCGACGACCTTCAGGTGACCGTTGGCCGCCGCCGCCGCGATGGGTGTCTGTAGATTGCTATTCCTGCAGAGATTGGAAGCGGAACATGACGTTATGTTATGCTTATATATATATATATATATATATATATATATATATATATATATATATATATATATATATATATATATATATAAACACGTGCAAATAAGCCAATCCTAATCATGTACGAACATTTCCGTTTTAATTGGATTTTTAATCATAAGAGACTTCGTTTAAATAAAAAACAAACATAAAAGCGGAAAGTTTCGTCCCCGCTTACCTGTGAAGACGGCACAGGCCTGTCTTGAACGACACTTAACGCACTTGCATTAAGCACGATTTTCCCAGATCGAGGCTCATATGTACATTTTCATGTTTGATTAACGTTTAAGAAAACGGGATTTGTTAATGCACATGATAAGAGGGTTAATTTAGCTGTTAAATAAAATATACTTTGTCCACAGGAGTCATTGTTTTGTGTACGTTATTAATATATATGATATATAAAGGCCATTTTCGGCTGCTTCACAGCGTAATACACTACGCATATGCCTAATGCACAGTTTTATCCGAGAGTGGCTTATATATTACCAAGTCAGCAAAATCGGTATGATTTTGCCGATCTAAAAGTTCCGATTGTCTATTGGTCGGCTCGTTGTTAATAAGAAAATATTTCCCAATTTTTTTTTTTTTTTGAGGGGTGTATTTTAAACAGCTTAAACACATTGTTATTCAAATATCAATACATCAATGTAACCTTGACCACCTTACATGATTTCGTGGTTCGCGCCCAACGTCAGAAGAACGTGAACGAGCTGAACGTGACCGTTAGAGGCCGCCAGGTGGAGGGCCGTGTCAGAGTTCTCATCATGGTCGTTAAGCGTTGTCTTGTCGTGGGCAACAATCGCCTGGACAACGCTGAAATAGTGGGAAGTAGTCAGTTAAATGGAAAAACCTTTGCTTATACATCGTAACGGTCTAGATTCAGGTATATAACGGATCTATTGAGCTATTGGTTCACACAAATTGTTATGAACGAAAACCATCATTGAGTGAAACATAACCCCATTGTCATACTATGCACCAAAAATCATTTATAACAATTTCAACAGTTTAATATGGAAACATGGTATTTTGACGGTGGAGAAAGTTCATCAGACATTCGATTTTTATAGTGACAATAAACGAGAATTTGAAAGCTGGTCTACCAATTATATTACACAGCAAATGTTATCCCGGTTACCACGCACATGTATCGCGGCAAATGAACGACATTATGGCAAAGACGCACACCCTATGTATCACAATAAACCTTTTTGTATCTGATTTTCCCAATGATTTTATTTTGAAAGATACATTTATCATAACGACAATATTGCCCATCTAATTGAACCATATGCGTTTAAACGAAGAATCTTTTATACCAGTTATTTTAGGACGAGTCTCTGCTAAGACAAATAAGCTCACCCAACGTATCCTTTTATGGCTGCCAGGTGTATCGGAGTCTGCTCACGGTCGTTTTTCAAGGTCACCATTGCCCCATTTTCTATCAAGAACTGAACCAAAGAAACAGTATATGAAATATTGGTAAAATATGTTTTTATTTGTTGAGACGATTTTAACAAACGACTTAAGCGTAATACGTAAATATTACGAACATTTCCAAAATTTGCCTGTGATTTTTACACGTGTTGCAATTAGATTATTTTTACAGATGTTAAAACAACATACGCAGTAGGGGTGTATTTTTGTTTTGGAGTCACAGTTGATAAGAGTAGGCGTTGTTACTTACTAAACGGATTATATGTTAAGGTATTATAAGATGAATATGGATATTAACAGGCTGATGTGTAATTACAAGACATCAGATGAGGTTTAGATATAGTAATTTAAAAGGCGATGGTTGCTGTATACAAGTCAAAAGTCCGCATTACAGTTTTTTTCATATATTGTTGTTTTGCATTGTTGTGCGTCACCTTGACGACGTTCACATGACCGTTCTGGGATGCCACGTGCAGGGGAGAGTTGTTCCATTCGTCTCGATGGTTTATCAGCTCCTTTATCTTCGGGGTTGTCATTAGAACCTGTCATAAAAGCATGGTTGTATTATGTTGAACTTTATTTTTAAAAACCATGCATCAAAACACACTCAAATAAGTTAACGTTATATTTTTTGCAAAATATCATTGACATATGTCATAAGGACATGTCTTTGAATCGATTTGTTTCATTCAAAATTGCATTGCAACACTTTATGCAATTAGAAAATAGCTACTAAAAACATATATTTGTCTTATATTTAGACCAGGACTCAAAGTTTAAATCACTCTTAAAATCTAATTTCTCACTTTCACACAATAACAAAATTATAAATACCAATCAAAACGTACATTTGCAAGCTGTTTAGTCGTTTGCTGTACAATTCAGTATATTTTCAGTAATGCTGACAATTCAGTCTTTGGCATATTACTAAATATTCGTACAGTTGAATCTAACTAAATGTTTTAAGCAGTCACATTTTTACGGTTTAATTCCAAATTCAGACAAGTTGCGATGTTTCAAACATTCTATACATGGAGCAGAGCATGAAATTACGAACTAAACCGGTCAAGTACAATTAGCCGATTTCTTAAACATACTTAGGTCTGATTTAAGCTAAACAGTCATTTGTCGCTGCTTTCCTTTTAATTTGATTGTTTTTTTATAAACAGTAATTATGTTGTTTAGTTTTATAAATAAATTTCATTTTAAACTTGCAATCAAATCGTGACAAAAATATTACATTGCCCAAAATATTCTTTTCGATACACGCCTTCGTTGGAGGTACAATAATCACTCACTTCAATACGACTTTGGCGATACCGGAACCCTTATCGATAGTGCGCATGCCAGAGGCGTAAATGTATGTACATTGCATAAAAATTCTATAATTCGGAAAATATGTGTAGTGCAACCGTACCTATAATACGTCAAGCTTGTTCTCATCAAAAAAGACAAAAAAAAAATTAGGCAGATGATCTTATATTTGAAAAAAAACATAATATAATTATTAACAGTAGATGTGCCCCTTAAGAATATTCAATAAATCGAGACCAGAATATAACGATATAACGAATTAATAGTTAAAGCACAACCGCACCTTTAACACGTCGAGCTTATTCTCCTCGGCGGCCAGGAACACCAGCGTGCTGTCGTTCTTGTCCTCCACTGTGACGTCAGATCCGGCTGCCAGCAGCATCTGCACGACGCGCACATGTCCGTGCACTACCGCCAGGGCCAGAGGGGTGAAGTTTTCAAAGTCCTTGGCCTCTTTGTTTGCACCTCTGGAAACATCAAAGCATGAGCGAAGCATTTAAAAGTATTCAATAAAGATACACAGAACACAAGTTGTCATATTCTTTTAATGCAATAACAAGATGATTGCAAACTGCACTTATTTAATGAAAATACCTTGAGGAGAGTAAAAATGTCAACTAGAATCTTATTTAACCCATTTATGCCCAGTGGACTCTCCCATCCTTCAAAATTGGATCAATTTATTTCCAAAATTAGGGATGTCTGGTATATTTATTTCTATTTTTAGAATATTTCTTACAGAATTTCGTTTAAGCAAACAGTGTAGACCCTGATGAGACGCTGTTTGCAATGTCCTTTTTTTAGGACGCTAGGCATAAATGGGTTAATTTAAAACAATTAAAGAGTTTATGAAACTGTTCATTTCAGTGTCAGTTTCTTGAAATATAGACGTTAATAATACTTAGCAAGACGTTTGGGATTGATTCAAACCATTTACAACTTGGTAAATCATGTTTACGAAGTAATCGTCTGAATGAGTATGAGTTTCTAGTTGACATTTTGACTCTCCTCAAGGTATTTTCATTCAAAGTATAACGCAATTAAGTGGAAGCTCAAATCGTTTAAATATTAAATAAGTCTCTAGCTGACGTTTGACTTTTTCAAGACATTTTCATACAAAGCATAACGCAACTATGTCACAGCAAAATGCTCAATCTGCTTCAATATTAAATAAGTTTCCAGTTGATGTTTGACTTTCTAAACGTATTTCAATTCAAAGTATAACCTCACTAGCTACACAAATCTCATGAGCCTACTTCTTGAGCAGGTACTCGATGCAGGCGACGCTGTTATGGGTACAGGCCTTGTGCAGCGGCGTCTGTTGCTCCTGGTTCATGACGTCAATTTTCGCGCCCTTTTCCACGAGAATCTCCATGATTTGCACGTCGCCGTCAATTGCCGCAAGGTGGAGTGGCGTCATACGCATATTGTTGGAAACGTTGATGTCGGCGCCTTTAAACCGCAGGACAAATATTATGAGACTTGTTCTGGAAAAAATTGACTTTATGCATGTGCGTTAAGTATCATCCATGAATTGCCTATGCAGTCCGCACAGGCTCATCTGAGACGGCACTTTTCGCTCGTATGGAATATTTTGTTTAAAGGCAGTTTCTACTAAACGAGATGGAAAGTGTCGTCCCTTATTAGCCTATGCGGAGTAATCTAAGATGTCACTTCACGCACATGCATAAAGTCCAGTTTCTAGTAGGCTCATATAATTCAACACAGGATACATTTTCATAAATCCTTACTTATAAACGTAAAATACTTTAAGCAACAATCCATAAATATGCATGTAGTTTAAACCATCTTAAATAAGGATACGCTCTGACTTTTCATGAACGTAACTTTGGTATTATTCGACTGATTTTTTCTTTGTATTTACGAAACGCATTATACACTATTTTTGTATTTATGTCTGGTAGAAATGGAGTATTACGTGCAAGTGCATGTAGTATATGTATAGAGGAATGAATACGAAAGCTTTTGTATTTCAAATGTTTACAATCAATAACTGTTGTAAAGCAAAGGCGAAAGTAATATATAACAGGCAATAAAGTAGTGTATTTCATGCAAAAATCAGTTAAAGATATTATAATTAAGCATCAGCGCTTTATCCGTGAAATAATTCAAACCCCGAACTTGGATAGCACGTGTTAAGCGGTTTAACTATTTGTAAAAAATACACTGAATTTCAATGGGTTGACATTAATCCACATTGAATAGATAATTATCTTGTCTTTATACGGAAACATAAATAGCAATGATAACTATGTACGTCTGAAAGAAGCTTTACAATGCAAATACCTTTTTTGATAAGGAACTGTATAAATTTCGTTTTCCCCGCACCAACCGCCAACACAAATGGCGTATTTCCGTCTTCGTCCTTGTCAAGAAGCAGGAGATTCTGAATGTAAAATTGTGTCATAAGACTAAATGCATAAATACGTACGTTTTGACTGGCCTGCTACTTGGTCTAAATTCACACAGAATAATTATGCTGGTTTTGATAATTCCGAAAATATGGACAGCTTGATAATAGGAAAAGTGTAAACATTTTTGTAATATCCTCGAAAAGTCATATCCTCGAAAAGTCATATCCTCGAAAAGTCAGTCTAGTCGATATGTTTTAATCAAAAGAAGATGCAAAGTTTATTGAAAACCGACCGGTCAATTTTATAGTGGAGTTTTAAAAAATCCCAGAATTCCAAGCATACGATAAGAGTTCCTAATGCAATACTGATGTTTTCTACACGCATACAATACTGACGTGTTTGAATGTTGATCAACGTTCTTCCAACAAAAGTCCTAATAACAATATCACCATATTAACATGAGCCGCGAAAAAACGGGGCTAATGCATGTGAGTAAAGTTTCGTCAGAGATTAGCCTGTGCAGTCCGAACAGGCTAGTAAGGGACCACGCTTTCCGCTTGACTGTTATTTTCCGTGAAAAAAAAAATCACCTCTCTACGAAAATCAATTTAAGGCAGAGAGTGTAATCATTGATTAACAAGTGCGGACTGCAAGGCTAATCTGGGACGACACGTACGCTCATGCATTAAGCCCCGTTTTCACAGAGCGAGACTCATAAAAAAAATGACTCGCCTCTTTGTCGACGTCAGGTGTTCCGTCTGCTAAAACGCAATTGTCAAAGATGAGGCTGCCAATTATAGTGTTGCCTATGGTGGCGGCCTCATGCAAGGGCGTGGAGAGGTCCTCGTCTTTGCTCCTCGCGTCGGCACCGGCCTTCAGGAGCTGCCGGACTATGTCGGAATGCGACTGGCACACGGCGGTGTGGAGTGGAGACATGCGTTGCACATCCTGGGCCTGATATGGAAATACAAGCATCTTTATGAGAACAATGGGTCTAATGCCTATGAGTTAAGTGTCCTTTCAAATAAACATGTGCAATCCGTACAGGCAAGTCGGGGACGACCCCCTACGCCTACACTGGATTTTCGTTTAGAACAGACGAAATTCCATAAGAGCTGAGAGTATCGTCTTTGGTTGGCCTGTGTGGAATGCACGGGCTATTCTGTGATAAAACATAAAGGGAGATGCATTAGGCGCAGTTTTCGCTGAGCGAGGCACATGAGAATAAAAATGTTTACTCATGTCATATACTAACACAGACCACACGCAAAGTTGCACACATTTTCTTCTCAAAGACGCGCTCTTTTTTCAATGATAATAATGAATTTAAAAACCGTAATTTATCAAATAAATTATTATTATTATTCTGAAGCACGTTCACTCTCCCTTGATAGTCATATTTTAAAAGCAGCACGCACGCAACTTCGCCTGGTCATAAAACTGGGTTCATGGTTAATGGTCTTGTCCCAACGGAGAACCCACGCCCAATTGTTTTAAACTGTGATACAACTAAAATCAAACTAAAGAATGTTCCTAAATCCCGCTAACGTTCTCGCGCCCGGTATATCTTAGGTGAAGAACGCGAATACTAAGTAACTTCGTTTCATAAAATGCTCACTTATTTGTAAACAAGAGCACCGCATAATGGGTGCCACGATCGACTGCGAAAGATTGTCAGAATTTTTTTTAGAGGTCACAGTAACTCCGAAAACAGCCGAGCTAAAAATCATAAACATGCTAATGATTCTCAACTGTGATAAATTTCTATTAAATCCATAAACCCTGACTTACGTTAACGTTAACGCCTTGCTTGGCGTATATTAGGAGTTGTTCGCACGCGACCTCGTCGCCTCGCAGCGCCGCGTGGTGCAACGGCGTCATGTGGTAGGCGTCCTTGTGCGCCACGTTTGCGCCATGAGATATCAGGAAGTGGATCGCCTGAGCATCCGTGTCGATCTTCTTGCCGCCGAGAATGTCCATCATCGTCATCTGACGGAAAAGACGCATGGTGTTATCTAACGTGAACAGGTGTCTAGTATGTAAGTTTGTTTTTATGGATAAGTCGGTAATTCTGATGATAAGTTGTTGTTAACTACTGCCAATTCTGTGAATAACGTAATGGGAAAGCATAAGGATGTCCTCTTGGTGTAAAAAGCGAAAGCGATGGGTATTTTAATAATTCGGCAAAATAATGATCTCGGTGTAAAACTTAACGGTCCATTTACTCTTTAGTAATCATGATATGTTACTTGATTACAAGAGACATAATGTGTTGTTCAATATAATGAAAAGTTCTTTTTGACCAAGTAATTGTACTCAAAAGACTAGGTCGTAGGAAATTAAGTTAATCTGCGTTTCTTTGTTTATTTTGAGCGTTAATGGGAGAAACAGCTGTAGATCTTTGTCAATTCTATACGAAGTAAGGATTTTTCATTGCGGGCTTACTTTACAATTTCACGCAGGAAATAATGTTTAAAGGTATATTTACGCTTGTTGAAAACTTCGGCGAGTCCAATAATGACAACTTAGCCATGCTCTCCCGGGATTTCGTCCGCTTCCGCTTCAGGCGACACGCGTACATGAGGGGCGTCATGCGCTCATTGTCCTCGGTGTCGACTTCTGAAATGACGTCAGTGGCAATTGAAAACTTGAGATCCTCCTTCTGGGAAAATTGGGCTTAAATGCATGCACGTGAAGTGCCATCACATATAAGCCTGTGAAGCCCGCAGAGTATAAACAGGGATGACACTTTCTGTCTAAACTGGATTTCCGATAACACACTGCGCACAAGAATTAAGCATAATTTTTACAGAATCGAGGATTTTTTTTAAAAACGTTTAATGCAACAGCATAATGATTTTGTTATAATAATCTATGTTATTTAAATTATGTACAAATAAATCTACGTATGGAAGATTAGAATTAATGTGCCACATTACACGTAATAAGTAACATTCGAGACGTGCTCTGTGATAAAGGGGTTTAATGCATGTGCGTAAAGTGTCGTCCCAGATTAACCTGTGCATTCTGCTTTCCGCCTAAACCTAAATTTCGCTAAGATGAGACTTTCTTGAAACGAAACATATCATAAAAGCGGAAAGGGTCGTACCTGATTAGCCTGTGCGAACTGCACAGGCTAATATGGGACGACACTTTACGCAAATGCATTAAACTCCCAATCCACAGAGCACGGCTTTTATAGATCATGATTTTATTCACGTGTTGATTTGTACCCAAATTTACATTCAGCCCTTATAATACACGTGCCATGATAACATACAGAGTGAAAAGGTATAAAAAAAAGTAATTGATTATTTTCTAATATCTGCCGATAATAATTTGTGTTTAAGTTTTTAAATGTTAATTCCATTTTCATTTGAGTTCGGCGTATGTTCGAAATTCACATGTGGTTATAGCAAAAACAAAAACATAAACACATTTTCACGCGTGGCGTAATCGCGAGTGAAATTATCATGTTTTATCTATAACAACGAGGAAAATAAAAAATCGACAATTTGCCAACATTAAGACATGATATTTTTATTTGATGCTTCAGTACAATAAATGAACAAAAATACGCGAAAACTGTATTCGTATGTTTATAATGAAGTCCTCAAAACGTGTGATATAGACCGTCATTGAATGAGTTTGGGTGGCAAGATGGTCATTTTCAGTGTTTCATTGTAGCTAAAATACATAACATCCACTTAAGAACGCATCAACTTACATGTATTTAATATATGATCATGTTTGCGTCTGTGTGTTATGTTTAACGTGACGAAGATAATTAAATTGTTTTCACCGGCACCGTTCTCCACTAGCAGCTTGACCAGTTCGAAGTAGTTGTACCTGGCCGCCAGGTGGAGCGGCGTAAGTCCATCTGCGTCATTGTTGTTAATGGACGCCTTCACCTTTGGATTACCGAGCAGATTCTTGGCTCCCTCGAAGTCGCCATTTCTCGCGCACTGAAATGTACCGTTGACTCGAAACCTTTTTTATGTTATCTACATTGCGTTGCCAGACTTGGGGAAATGTTTTCGAGTATGTTGCAAGATATCTCGAGAACGCTCTTAGAGGGAGGATCGAACTCGGGACCTCCGGGTTGCGAGACGGAGGCGACCGTATATCGAAAAACGTTATATTATAACTTGCAAGGGAAACGATGTCATATTCATAAGCGTTTGCGATATCACACTTAAACACTAACATCACAACAAATGTATTGGTTATGCTTAATTGTGGCATTTCATCACATTTCATTATAAATATGACTTACTAGTATTTTTCTGGTATTTGTTTAATATATCACGCTGGCAAATTAATGTTTTTAACTGATTTATTTGTCTTGAAGTGATATGGAATATATTAGTTTTTTTTAGTTTAATATACAAATCTAACGCGACATATGAATATCATTTTCAGACAGATAACAGCCACGATTAGATAAATAAAGTATGCATTTAGAAATTACCTCAGCCTCTACTTCTTATGCCAGTGAAGGATCTAGGGTGCGTCTCATTAGACAAGGCATGACACATTTAGGTTACCATATTATTTGCAAAAGAGAATTCATGCTTGGCTCCAACACTATGATGACTTTAGTCCAGTAATTTTAATCATTTTCACTGTCTTTTTCAAGTGTAAGTTTTTATGCGTATTAATATGCACATACAAATGCAGTCGTAACATAAAACTGTAGCATGATCTTTGGCAAGCCCTTGATGCTAAGCCAGTGATTTTTTTACCTGCGAGTCCTGCATCATGTACTCACAAAAACCTCTGGGGATGCAAAATTTCGAATTATGCGAGTCCCAAAAAAATGCATTGAAATTTCTAAAAAAAAATATATTTAATATCTGGACTCATTCTTTCTATTCGGGGACTCATAGATTTGCAAGTTACCGAGTCCCAGGACTCGGACGGGAAAATTTGTAAAATTATCACTGCTAAGTACGCCTGGAGGGGTATCTGGAACGTGCAAAACTACTCGAGCCTCGTAATGTCCGAGTTCGGGGTGTCTGCTCTGGGAACACTGGGCTTAATACATATGTGTTAAGCGTCGCTCCAGATTGTATGTGCAGTCCACACAGGCTTATCAGGTACGACACTTTACGCGTAAAATAGAGTTTTGCTATGAAAAGACTTGATTTAAACGAATTATTACACAACAGCGGAAAGTGGTCGTCCCTGATTAGCCTGTGCCGATTGCACTGGTTAATCTGGGACGACACTTAACGCACATTGGTATAAATGGTCGTGTACCTGGAAGAGGTTGAACTCCTCGAGCCTCGTGATATCCGTCTTCGGGATGTACGTAACGTCCTCAAGAGGTGCCACTGCGTCCGCGCTCGCTTTAGCCGCCCCATCGTCGAGTTGCTGAAACATGCGTGTGCTTTAAATATATGAGCTTCTATCTAACAAGAGGGGCTGAATACATGAGTGCAAATCGTCGTCCCAGATTAGCATGTGAAGTCGAGCCTGTGCACAGGCTTATCGGGGACGACACGTTCCGCTTTAATGATATTTCTCGTTTAAATAAAGTGCATTTGTAGCGAAAATCCAATTGAGGTGGAAAGCTTCGACCGTGACAAGCCTGTGCGGACTGCAAAGGTTAATCCGAGACGACACTTTACGTACAGGCATTCACCCCCCCCCCCCCCCCTCCTTTTTTTAAGCGTAGCTTGCATGTTATAGTCGAAAGATATGTCTGAACGCTCATCACCAAGACATACAATTCAATATCACGTTTATGAGTTTAGCGCTTGTTTTATTTCAACTTTGGCCTTGGAATTCAATAGCGTTAATGCTTTGAAATTAGACCTACGAATAAACTTTAAACGTTCTGTATCAAATAATGTGTTCACGTTAGATATTTATAAAGATTCATCAAAATCGTTAGAATGCAAATTAAACGTTTCATGTGCATGTGATTAAACCATCAAGCAAATTGGAACAAGAACACGTCAGGACGTTGCGTTTATTTGACACGCCTGCGCACTAATGGTAAAAACCTATATAAGTTCAAGGGTATACACAAAACACAAATCTGTACAGTAATGGAAAGAAATTAAAGTTAACGACCCAAAAACATTAATGTATTAATTATTTAAAAGAAAAAACACGCGAAGAAATAGAGCATACCATAGGAAGTTAGAATTTATTCAAGAATTGCGACCATTATCCGAAAACATTTTACTGTATCTTTGGTGCAAACATATTGTTGTTATTCGCAAACCATAATGGCAATTTTTGCACCCTATTATTCTAAAATTGCCATTCGAACTGTTACAATCGGTGTTTGTATGACATAAATATCGAGTGTACCGCGATTCTCTCTCATATGACCATGCTTTTTATTAACTTCTTTCTTTTCTTGCAAATATTTAAATATTTTTACGCTATCAGCATTCCTATTTTGGATTTCGATCCTCAATTTTTGAGTATTTCGGTCATAGTGGACAATGCCGTTAGTGTATAGCCTTATTTACAGTTAAAATACAGTAAGTTTGAAGGGTGACCATTTAACGTCGAATCCGTAATTAATGTTAGTTTTAGAACAGTTAACAATAATGTTTAAGTTTTTCGAGTCCGCAAATTTAAATACACAAACATATTCCCAAAAGTAAATGTCCGAAAAAATAAGAAACAGCATGAAAATATACCTATTTCATCTATGTTAATGTTTGATGTTTACAGACAAATACTAATGGTTGAACGTTGACCACAGAGTTAAAAGATAAGCATTCATATACTTCAGTATGAACCTTTAATTATTAAAATAAAAACCCAACATCTTTATACACTCAGTAAACTGATCATGATTATGTTGTATGTTGTTGAATCGTCGTACCAAGCACATTCATGAGTAGCGCAATTGTGCAGGACTCTATTTGTCAAAGAAAAGATTTTGAGCGATGAAATGTTGCCTATGATAACTTAATTGATTTTACTAAACGAACACTAACCAGCAAAATATTTATTTTCAAAAGCATTAAGATTATGATAGTTGGCGCTTAATGAACGCAACCGTTTTTTTCGAAATGATCGAAAAAACATAAACTGTGATTTCCTTACGACGATCATTAAAGTTGTTTATTTTATGCTTTCCGGTGGTTTATAGAGAAATATCAGTGAATTAAAACTGATAATTTCACTGTTACAAACAGTGAGAATTATCAGTGAAAATTATCGATAATTTTCACTGTTTACTGTTTTTTTAAATCAAAATATGGAAATATGAATATCCGACAAATAAGAGTCACATAAATAATTATTTGGGCTAAAAAGGCGGATCTATCTAAAATGCCATTAAACGTATAGTAATTGAGGTATATATTGTATCTGTGAGTAATCTCCCCACACTGATTGTTCAATCTGAACGCATCGGACAGTGGGCTACACCAGACGATCGCCGTTATGGCGGAATTGTCCGAGGAGTCCCGATTGCCTGATTGTTGAGACGTCACTCGGCACCAATATGTTTTGACATTATTAAGTTGTTAGTGATGCAAGCGACATACTACAGTTGGCCATGGACTATCACATAAAATAGCGTTTCAAACAATTATCGCAATAAAACATATTAATTCGTCTTTAATATCATACCGGATGTAACATGATAAAGACTTCAAGAATATGTGAATACTTACCGAAAGTGAGACATGATTTTCTAGCGGATGCACAGCACTCATTTTTCTTGATTTGCTGCGGTGATTTCGACTGTATTGTACCTGAATGTATACTGCATCAGGTATGTGTATTAATCTTATGTATATACCTGACTGCATGTATATACATTATAAAAGTCATGTGGCCGTGTTATAAAAGATCTTATTTTTTAAAATAAGGATTGAATTGTAAGCTATTATCAAATATAAACGCCCATGGCACGTGTTCGGATAGTCAATGAAAAGATACACAAACATATAGCATGGCTACCAATAAACATATGGGTATTGCAAATCCAATAGTTAAATCAGCTCGTGTTACCGCGTTTAATACAAACCCTATGAAATAAACAATATTTCAATTAATACAGGTAGTTTTTTTTCCATTAAACATAAACTTTGAAACAACTTTATTATACATTGACCAAAACGTACCTTAAATTAATCCTTTTTCGTAATATAGCAAGTGAGCACGTTAATCGTTACAATAATTATTGTACTTATTGTGTTATTGTAGTAACACATATTAAAAACATCCAGTTTTATACGCATGATTTCAAAATATTTCATTTATTGACATCAGCGATATGCTTCAACACACGCTTAAGTGGGTTAGAAACAAGTCATACGGATCTCTTTATACAGCAACCAAACAGCACAGGTTAAGTGTGATCGATACTCGGATCAATAATTGGAGCTCTAATAAATTGCAATAATGAAAGTCCATGTACCGCATTGGGTATTATTGGTAATATAATCCATAACACGTTAAGCTCTCGTATCGCTTCGCTTCGCTTCGTTTATTTCAAAATGCACATTTTCACAATATGTGAATAGAATGAGCAAATACAGTTTACAAAACATAATAACAGAGTCACATTATTTACAGGAAACAACGGTAAATTACAATGTTCAGGAGGACAAGGTGAAAATATAAAACATGCAGAATTATAAAGTGACAAATTGTGTAATGTTTATTAGTTATTTCGGTCCAAATTTACGTATAATAAGATGTTTACATGTAAGAGATCAAACTTTATTTTAACTATGGTTACTGGGTTCTTTGTTAACCTGGTATAGTGTAACCCGTTTTTTCATCGATTTACCACTGTAGTGTATTTTAACCATTGTTCTCAAATAAGCGACACCATCATGTATATCGTGTGGTGGAGATATAGAATACTTTTATTTACGATCTATGCACCGGGATAATCACCGTCCCTAATGCGCATGTGCAAAAGGTCGAAATGCACTGAATTGTTGATGGCTACATCGAACTAAATTTGTATTAATATAATCTGAATTGAAAATACTGATTTAAAATAAATATTTATGCATCTTAACCTGCGTTATATTGTTTTTTGTATGGCATTTCAATTTTACACACATGATAATATTACACAACGATGTTTATTCTTAGTTAATTGTTTTAAGATACCTATATGTATATATATATATATATATAAACCAAACTTTAATAGTAGTTTGCGACCGGTACTGCGTCCTTTTGACCTCTGTTACCATTGCACGCTTTGCTTTCAAGTTACCTCACCCGGTAAGATTTAAATAAACACACATAGTAAAACGCGAAAATAACACTAAATGAAACAAATCATGTTATTAAGTTCACAGCGTGTCAATCACATTTATTTTAACTTAAATATATATTAGATCCAAACAATTTATACTCTAGCTGCGTGCCTTAAAATGTTGCTGTTGTTCACATAAGTGTTGTTTGTATTGTTATCACCGGGGTGTATAGTCTATTTCCCGTGGTTTTTATTGTTATCACCGGGGTGTATAATCGATGCCCCGTGGTTTTTATTGTTATCACCGGGATGTATAATCGATGCCCCGTGGTTTTTATTGTTATCACCGGGGTGTATGATTGATGCCCCGTGGTTTGTATTCTCATCACCGGGGTGTATAGTCGATGCCCCGTGGTTTGTATTGTTATCACCGGGCCGTATAATCGACGCCCCGTGGTTTGTATTGTTATAACCGAGCCATATAATCGATGCCCCGTGGTTTGTATTGTTATCACCGGGCCGTATAATCGATGCCCCCTGGTTTGTTTTGTTATCACCTGGCCATATAATCGATGCCCCGTGGTTTGTATTGTTATCACCGGGCCGTATAATCGGTGCCCCGTAGTTTTTAATGTTATCACCGGGATGTATAAACGATGCCCCGTGGTTTTTATTGTTATCACCGTGTCGTATAATCGATGCTCCGCGGTTTGTTTTGTTATCAGCGGGCCTTATAATCGATGCCCCGTAGTTTGTATTGTTATCACCGGGCCGTAAAATCGACGCCCTCTGGTTTGTTTTATTATCACCGGGTCGTATAATCGATGCCCCGTGGGTTGTATTGTTATCACCGGGCCGTATAATTCATGCCCTGTGGTTTGTATTGCTATCACCGGGCCGTATAATTGATGGCCCGAGGCATGTATTGTTACCACCGGGTTGTATAATCGATGCCCCGTGGTTTGTATTGTTATCACCGGGCAGTATACTCGATGCGCCGAGGTTTTTATTGTTATCACCGGGGTGTATAATCGATGCCCCGTGGTTTGTATTGTTATCAACGGGTTGTGTTATCGATGCCCCGTGGTTTGTATTGTTGTCACCTGGGTGTATAATCGATGCCCCGTGATTTGTATTGTTATTACCGGGCCGTATAATCGATGCCCCGTGGTTTGTATTGTTATCACCGGGCTGTATAATCGATGCCCCGAGGTTTGTATTGTTATCACCGGGGTGCATAATCGATGCCCCGTGGTTTGTATTGTTATCAACTGGTTGTGTTATCGATGCCCCGTGGTTTGTAGCGTTGTCACCGGGGTGTATAATCGATGCCCCGTGATTTGTATTGTTATCACAGGGCCGTATAATCGATGCCTCGTGGTTTGTATTGTTATCACCGGGGTGTAAAATTGATGTTCCTTGGTGTGTATTGTTATCACCGGGATGTAAAATTGATGCCCCACAAAGTATAGTGGTATCACCGGGGTGTAATATTGATGTCCCGTTGCGTGTTGTGTTATTACCGGTGTGTATAATTGATGCCCAATGCCGTTTAGTGTTATAACCGGGATGTATAATTGATGTCTCGTGATTCGTATTGTTATCACATCGGTGTATAATTGATTTCTTATGGTGTGTATTGTTATCACCGGCTGTATAAGTGATGTCCCGTGGCGTGTAGGGTGTTAAATCGATGGCCTATGGTGTGTATTATTATCACTGGGTTTATAAATGATGACCGTGGTGTGTGGTGTTATCACCGGAGTGTTTAATTGATGTCCCGTGGTCTGTTTTGTTATCACCGGGGAGTATAATTGTTGTCCATGGTTTGTTTTGTTATCACCGGGAGTGTATAATTGATGTTCTGAGGTGTGCAGTGTTATCACCGGGGTTTATATTCGATGTCGGATTGTGTGTATTGTTATCACCGGCGTGTATGAATGATGTCCCGTGGGGTTAGCTGTTATCACAGAGGTGTATATGATTACCGTTGCGTGAAGTGTTAATACCGTGGTGTATAATCGATGTCTCATAGTGTGTATTGTTATCACCAGAGTGTATAATTGATGTCGCAAGGTGTGTAGTGTTATCACCGGGGTGTATATTTGATGTCGCATTGTGTGTATTATTATCACCGTCGTGTATAATTGATATCCCGAGATGTGTGTTGTTAGCACTGGGTTGTATATTTGATTACCGTGGCGTGTAGTGTTATCACGGGGATGTAAAATCGATGTCCCATGGTTTGTATTGTTATCACCTGGGTGTATAATTGATGTCCCATGGTGTGTATTGTTATCACCGTGCTGTATAATTGATGTATCGTGGTGTGTTTTGTTATCCCTGGCGTGAATAATTGATGTCCCGTTTCGTTAGTTGTTATCACAGGGGTGTATATTTGATGTCCCGTGGTGTGTATTGTTATCACCAGGATGTTTAATTTATATTCCGTGATGTGTATTGTTATCATCGGGGTGTATAATTGATGTCCCGTGGCGTGTGTTGTTACCACCAGGTTGTATAATCGATGTACCGTGATGTGCATTGTTATCACTGGGGTGTATAATCGATGTCCCGTGGTGTGTATTGTTATCACCGAGGTGTTTAATAGGTGTCCAGTGGTGTGTATTGTTATCACCTTGATGTATAATCGATGTCCCGTGGTGTGTATTGTTATCACCGGGGTGTATAATCGATGTCCCGTGATGTGTATTGTTATCACCGTGGTATATAATCGATGTCCCGTGGTGTGTATTGTTATCACCGGGGTGTATAATCGATGCCCCATGGTGTGTATTGTTATCACCGTGGTGTATAATCGATGTCCCATGGTGTGTATTGTTATCACTGGGATGTATAATTGATGCCCCGTGGTGTGTATTGTTATCACCGTGGTGTATAATCGATGTCCCGTGGTGTGTATTGTTATCACCGTGGTGTATAATCGATGTCCCATGGTGTGTATTGTTATCACAGGGGTGTATAATCGATGCCCCGTGGTGTGTATTGTTATCACCGTTGTGTATAATCGATGTCCCGTGGTGTGTATTGTTATCACTGGGATGTATAATTGATGCCCCGTGGTGTGTATTGTTATCACCGTGGTGTATAATCGATGTCCCGTGGTGTGTATTGTTATCACCGTGGTGTATAATCGATGTCTCGTGGTGTGTTTTGTTATCCCTGGCGTGAATACTTGATGTCCCGTTTCGTTAGTTGTTATCACCGTGGTGTATAATTGATTTTCCATGATGTGGATTGTTATCACCAGGATGTTTAATTGATTTTCCGTGATGTGTATTGTTATCATCGGGGTGTATAATTGATGTCCCATGGCGTGTGTTGTTACCACCAGGTTGTATAATCGATGTACCGTGATGTGCATTGTTATCACTGGGGTGTATAATCGATGTCCCGTGGTGTGTATTGTTATCAACGGGGTGTATAATAGATGTCCAGTGGTGTGTATTGTTATCACCGGGGTGTATAATCGATGTCCCGTTGTGTGTATTGTTATCAACGTGGTGTATAATCGATGTCCCGTGGTGTGAATTGTTATCAACGGGGTGTATAATAGATGTCCCGTGGTGTGTATTGTTATCACCGTGGTGTATAATCGATGTCCCGTGGTGTGTATTGTTATCACCGGGGTGTATAATCGATGTCCCGTGGTGTGTATTGTTATCACCGTGGTGTATAATCGATGTCCCGTGGTGTGTATTGTTATCACCGGGGTGTATAATCGATGCCTCGTGGTGTGTATTGTTATCACCGTGGTGTATAATCGATGTCCCTAGGTGTGTATTGTTATCACTGGGATGTATAATTGATGCCCCGTGGTGTGTATTGTTATCACCGTGGTGTATAATCGATGTCCCGTGGTGTGTATTGTTATCACCGTGGTGTATAATCGATTCCCCGTGGTGTGTATTGTTATCACCGTGGTGTATAATCGATGTCCCGTGGTTTTTATTGTTATCACCGGGGTGTATAATCGATGCCCCGTGGTTTTTATTGTTATCACCGGGGTGTATAATCGATGCCCCGTGGTTTGTATTCTCATCACCGGGGTGTATAGTCGATGCCCCGTGGTTTGTATTGTTATCACCGGGCCGTATAATTGATGTCCCGTGGTGTGTATTGTTATCACCGTGGTGAATAATCGATGTCCTGTGGTGTGTATTGTTATCACTGTGGTGTATAATCGATGTCCAGTGGTGTGTATTGTTAACACCGTGATGTATAATCGATGTCCCGTGGTGTGTATTTTTATCACCGGGGTGTATAATTGATGTCCCGTGGTGTGTATTGTTATCACCGTGGTGTATAATCGATGTCCCGTGGTGTGTATTGTTATCACCGGGGTGTATAATCGATGTCCCGTGGTATGTAGTGTTATCACCGATATTAATAAATACATATACAAAATAATTAGACTTTTTAAATAATGTCCAAATTAAATAGCATGCACACATTCCTTAATATTCCACAACAAATCTTTATAAGTATTGTTCATGTTTTGTAGAGAACTGGACATGTCTTGCGACAAATCGTGGAAGATGATTGAAAGACGGGTATTGTTGTTTTAATTATTTGAAACACACACAAAATATAAATACATCTATACAAAGTAAGTGACGCTCAGATATTGTCTGAACTAGTGATGTAATTATAGTTAGGGGT
The DNA here is from genome assembly GCF_020536995.1 of Dreissena polymorpha. Taxonomy (NCBI): domain Eukaryota; kingdom Metazoa; phylum Mollusca; class Bivalvia; order Myida; family Dreissenidae; genus Dreissena; species Dreissena polymorpha. Next base: position 63,404,020 of record NC_068365.1, on the reverse strand, counting down.
ACGTTTAAGTATATTTACCGTACCCGGTGTACCTGTAAGTATACATAAGAGTACCCGGGTACATGTAAGTAGTACCCAAGCCGATGACCAAACTAGCGTAACTATATATTGCTTCGGAATTAAAGACATGACCTGAATGACAACAAATACAGTTTAAAAATGGAATTAAATTAAATCAATGTATACAAACTAATAACATGTGTTATTTATTACTGCTTTTCAGTTAAATATTATTTAAAGTGAACTGTTTTATTAGGTTTTGGGATGGATCCGTAAATACGACCCGAATGTAGTGCTGTTGTATCGACCCAAGCCCACAAAGCGGGATGTGTATCCTCAAGTTAAGTACATCGGTAAGTCCATATGTTGATGTAACCGGGTTCATATTGTTGACATGGTCCCACGAGTTCCTTTAATTTTTGCATATATCTAACGAACAAGTTACTTTTGAATGTAGTATGCAAACAAAAAATTATCATAATCATAATTCGAGATGCATTAAATTGCGGGTTTTTTATTGACCATTTAGAAAACAAACCCAAATTTTATTGAATTTGCTATTAGTATAACTTTAAAAGGTGAGAGTACATTTTAAGAAATAAATATTTGCCGGATATGGCAGTGTAAAATTTATAAATTGTTATTTTATTATTTTATCAGTTTATTATAAGGTTCCATATTTACAACATTGTTAAGAATATAATGTATCTGTTTGTCACAATATCTGTAGACAGTGTCAAAGTAATCAGTGTCGGTGCTGATTGTGGAAATATGTTTCAATGTTAATCATACGTTACATAATTTGAAATGCAACGAACTGTTAAACAGAAAAATGTTCAAACATGTCAAATTGAAGTGCATTCGTTTTAAAAGGATTTCTCTTATCAACGTTTATTTGTTGGCCTGTGTTATAAGTTTACATTATGCAATAAAGTTGCATAAATGTATTCCATGAATAAAAGTTTGATGTGCAGTAGTAACATTTCAGCTTCAAAGAGATTCCTACCATTTGTGGCGTCCGAGAGCGTTTTGCAAGGTTTTGTTAACGCTTGCACTACCGAGCTGCCACTGTCAGCCGTTCTACCAGCATCAATTAGGGAAGGTAAACAATATAGTTTAAATTACCTTTTTTTCGTTTTCAAACACTTTAAACAAAGTCATATTGTTTTCACATGTTTATGTGTATAGGTCAATCAAGGTTTATTTACAGACAGATACAGACTTAATAACATGCAGGCATTAGTAGTACCCTCAAAACGTATGTTCATTGGAAATAGTAGTGTGTATTTATTATTAAAATGTTCGTGCGTTTTCTAAAGATAACAGGATATGCTTGGAGAGATATATGTATAATTGTCTAGCAAAAGCGACCAGTCACCATTTCGTCCACCAGATCGGCAACCCAGGCCTATTTGGTATTTTAATATATTTAATCTATATAAATGAAGATGGATGAAAAGTTGTACGGCCTGTCATAAATAATAATCAGGAAATGTCGCCTTTGAACAAATATATGATCCAAAAGTTTTTACTGGAGACGCTTTCTGAATAAAATAACACTTGTTCAGTTTAACTGCATATGATTGGTTTAAATCATTGTTATGTTTCTGATTTCAGAGATGGATATTATTTCCCATGACGCAATCAACATGAATTGTGATAACAAGAGAGTGCTGATAAGCAGTCTGGTAAAAAGTTATAGTGAGTAATACAACTGTTCAAAAATTGATATTCCTTTTTACCCTAGTCCGTAAAACGAGTAAAATGAAATCCGAAATATTTATTGACGAATCCAAAAACATAAACAAAATATGTATTTTTTGGGCGTTGCAACACGTTGAATGCTTAAAAATGGTCGGCTTGAACGGCATATTATTTCCTGAAATAAATGTATACATTAAAAATAACTTATTAAATGATTTCTTCTTTATATAGGTAAATACCGTCGATATGTCCCTGTAATATTTTTTTGCTCGAAATGTTAAATGATCCAGCACTAACAAAAAATAAAGAACGTACTTTTTAACATGTTACTATTCATGTTTATTTTACATTTGTCAACAGCTTGCTACAATATTTCTGAGGTAATGTATTTTGGTAGAAGTGTCACATTTGTAGACGCATGAATATCAATTTTACTAACATCTTTGCTTGCTTTGTATGTTTGTATATATTAAAGTATTTATTGCATCCTAGCCCTCCTACCATAAGATTATCATGTATCCATATATGCATGTCGTTATTGACAAGTATATAATCGTCTTCTTTCGCTATTCACGTTGCGGGTGTGGTGTATTGTGCTGCATATGCATGTTTGCAAACTGTCTAATCGTATTCTTTGATAATAATGATCACTTAATGAAATGTATGATAATGAAGATGTCCATGAAGAAGAAAAACTACTAATTTGTTTTCATAAAAACAAAGATATATACACGCATTTAAAGTAAATGATTTTATGAACATGTCAGATTAAAATGTAAGAAAGTACAGATTTCTTAAAATTTTATGATACTATTTACCACGAGTTTAAACATAAAATGTGAACATCTAAATTACGAATGCAATGTATCTTTTCTGTGTACATGCATACATACATACATACGTACGTATGAACGTACGTGCGTTTGCGCGTGAGTACGTGCGTACGTGCGTGCGTGTGTGCGTGCGTGCGTACGTACGTACATTCATACATACATACCATACATACTACATACATACCAACATACATACATACATACATACATACATACATACATACATACATACATACATACATACATACATACATACATACATACATACATACATACATACATACATACATACATACATACATACATACATACATACATACATACATACATACATACATACATACATACATACATACATACATACATACATACATACATACATACATACATACATACATACATACATACATACATACATACATACATACATACATACATACATACATACATACATACATACATACATACATACATACATACATACATACATACATACATACATACATACATGCATGCATGCATGCATGCATACATATATATTATATATTATATGATTGCAGTGCACAAAACGAAAGGTATTCAAAGGAATTTCTGGGGCTTGGCATCCCTTACCCCACCATTTTGGCCGGAAGGTGTACCATTCCGAAGCCCAAACACCTGCCGAAACCAACCAGGTTTGTAACGTGTAACAGTACATTGTAAAATAGTTAAAATACATAAGTGTATCATTTACACTATAAAAATAATCGAGATTGTATGAACTTATCAATGGTAAATATTGTAATTTTGCGTCAACAAGTGTTGGGAATTTTTTCAATGAAAATAGATTTAATTTTAATGTTGTGTCCTTGATCATTTTGGCACGATTGATTGTTAACATCAGCAAGACTTAAATAATATCTTTGTCGGGCCGAGCGAGAAAATCATTTAAAAAGTAGTGAAACTAAAAACAAGTGCATATGAAAACTACTGTCGCTCTCATTAGGTCGTGGTCTAAAGAATGAAGAAATGAAGAGGGTGCTTCAATCTTACATTCAGTGGCGAGAAGACGAGGACGAAATGGACATGACTGAGACAATGACGACGGCAAACGACATGAATGGGACTGCGACTATGACGACGACAAACGACACGAATGGGACTGCGACTATGACGACGGAAAACGACACGAACGTGACTGCGACTATGACGACGGCAAACGACACGAATGGGACTGCGACTATGACGACGGAAAACGACACGAACGTGACTACGACTATGACGACGGCAAACGACAGGAACGTGACTGCGATAATGACGACGCCATATGACACCGACATGACTGAGATGATCACGACGACATGCGACACGGTCACGACTGAAACGATGGCGACAACATATGACACGGACAAGAATGAGACGATGACGACGACTAACGACATGGACACGACTGAGATGATTGCGACGACATACGACACGGACACGACTAAGAAGATAACGATGATATATAACGACTGAGACCAGGGCGACGACATTCGACAAGGACACGACGGAGACGACGGCAACGACATACGACACGGACACGACTAAGAAGATAACGATGATATACGACACGGTCAAGATTGAGACGATGACGACGACATACGACACGGACATGACTGAGAAGACGACATACGACACGGGCACTACTGAGACGATGACGACGACGACAAACGACACTGAAAAGACGACGACGATATACGACACATACAGGAAAGAGACGACGACAAAGACATACGACACGGACAATACCAAATTGACAGGAGAGGAAAATCCCGTTGAAAGACTTGAAAGAATTCTACACGGAATAGCGGATGTAGACATATCGAGAGAGGCCAAAAACAAAAGGTAAATAATTTTTCATATGTTTTGATTGTAAAGATCACATTTCCCTCGGGAAACATACAATTGCTGATATATGTGGATTTAATCGTTTGTGGTTTATTCGAGATTATCAGTAAGGCTGTAAGACTGCACGTCTATTTATTTTACGCTGTAAAGGTGAATTACAGTCAGTCTGACTCATTCCTTTTTTAAATCTTGTACCCGTTACGATATTGGCTCAGGACTGATGACTTTGTGAATATGGGCACCGTACTGATGACTTTGTGAGTACGGGTACAAAACTGATGATTATGTGAGTACGGGCACATGGCTGATGACTTTGTGAGTACGGGCACAGGACTGATCACTTTATGGACACAGGATTGATGACTTTGTAAGTACGGGCACAGGACTGATGACTTTGTGAGTACGGGCACAAGACTGATGACTTTGTGAGTACGGGCACATGACTGATTACTTTGTGAGTACTGGCACAGGACTGATGACTTTGTTAGTAAGGGCATAGGACTGATGACTTTGTAAGAGCACAGGACTGATGACTTTGCTGATTGTTCATTATATGGTATTAGGTGGAAAACTGTTTACTGTTTAGATTCCAGATCGGAAATGAAGTGCTTGGGATGTCTGATATGAAAACGTTGCATAACCCAAAATGGATAAACGATAAGGTACTTGTCTTCCTCCAACCCCATATGTTGGGCCACCATCATGCGTTGGCCATGCGGAATTACGTAATGCATGCCATTTGTACTGCCAGCCAGAGCCCCGATGACCCTGACCGCATGTGTGATGCGTTGCCGTGCACGCAGCCAAAGGGGGCGTGCACGTGGATAAACTGCGATGTGTGTGGTCGTTGGGTACATTGTAACTGTGTTAACATAAGCGACCCTAAAACCATAAAAGACTACGTATGTCTAATCTGCACCGCAATTTATACATGACACTGAACTGAAGTGGATTTTTTTTTGCGTAACAACTTTAAATGCATTTTAAGCTCATCTATTTTGTGAAAAAAAAAATATGAGTTATTGTCATCACCTTGGCGTCTGCGTTGGCGTCGGCGTCTGGTTAAGTTTTGCGTTTAGGCCCGCTTTTCTCAGAAAGTATCAATTCTCTTGCATTCAAACTTGGTACACTTACTTACTATCATGAGGGGACTGGGCAGGCAAAGTTAGATAGCTCTGGCGTGCATTTTGACAGAATTATGTGCCCTTTTTATACTTAGAAAATTGAAACTTTTGGTTAAGTTTTGTGTTTAGGTCCATTTTATTCCTTAAGTATCAAAGCTATTGCTTTCATACTTGCAACACTTACTAACTATCATAAGGGAAATGTGCAGGCAAAGTTATGTAACTCTGACTGGTATTTTGAAAGAATTATGTTCCCTTTTTATACTTAGAAAATTGAAAATTTGGTTAAGTTTTGTCTTTAGGTCAACTTTATTCCTACAGTATCAAAGCTATTGCTTTCATTCTTGCAACACTTATTAACTATCATAAGGGGACTTGGCAGGCAAAGTTATGTAACTCTGACTGGCATTTGGACGGATTTATGGGCCCTTTATACTTAGAAAATTGAAAATTTGGTTAAGTTTTGTGTTTTGGTCCACTTTAGCCCTAAAGTATCATAGATATTGCTTTCATACTTTGAACACTCGCAAACTATCATAAGGGTACAGTAAAAGGACAAGTTGCATAACTCTGGTTGTCATTTTTACGGAATTATGGCCCTTTTTTGACTAAGTAACTTTGAATATATGGTTAAATTTTGTGTTTCGATCCACTTTACTTCTAAAGTATCAAGGATATTGCTTTTAAACTTCAAATACTTTCATGCTATCATGAGGTTAGTGTACCTGGCAAGTTAAATTTTACCTTGACCTTTGAATGACCTTGACTCTCAAGGTCAATTTATAAAATTTTGCTAAAATTGCCATACTTTCTTTATTTATGATTAGATTTGATTGATACTTTGACAAAACTACTCTTACCTGACATACCACAATAGACTCCACCCAAACCATCCCCCGTGCCCTACCCCCCCCCATTATCTTTTTTGAAACTGTTAAAAAACACAAGTATATACATATTTTTTGACCTTGTGTTTTCTGTAGATTTAAAAGTTGTTGGTTTGTTGGGTTTTTGCTTTGTTTGTTTGTGATAGATTTTTTTAAAATATTAATTATAAATATAAACTAAAGATGAGTTGCATGAAGTGGGGTAGCACACAACTGGACTAAATTATGAAAGTATTATGTGTTTCCATTTTTTGTTCAAATATTTGAAGTTTATCGTTGAGGGCTATTTTTTTAATTTGGATCTTTCGTTGTTTGAAATGATTTATAAAGCAGTTCATACAGCTGAATATGAAATATTTCATTAATATAGTAATGTTGTTCACAGTGTTATTAAATTCTGGTATGTTTAAGGTATTTACATTGCCACTGCAATTTAAAAGAGGCAGTTTTCCTTTTAATTGTTGTTTCTCTAGAAATGTTGTCAATTGGTCCCATAGAGTTTGAATAGGTTTACACTCCCAGAAAAGGTATTCTATTGTTTCACTGTCAACCAAAAAGAATATTGCACATTAATGGTGAATGTGTTTAGTATTGCTTGCATTTCATAAACACTACATTCCTTTTTGAATATTATATGGACTAAAATGAAACAATGTTTAACAGATTATTGGAATCATACAACAGCAAAATTTTTAGGCACGCAGCTAAAGTATTAGTTTTTTGGATCTAATTAAGCTAATTTAGTTAAAATAAATGTGATTGACACGCTGTGAACTTATTTGTTTCATTCAGTGTTATTTTCTCGTTTGTGTGTGTTTATTTAAATCTTACCGGGTGAGGTAACTTGATATCAAAGAATGCACTGTTAACAGAGGTCAAAATGGCGCAGTTCAGGTCGCAAACAACTATTAAAGTTGGGGTAAGTTGTTTATATAAATATATATATATATAGGTATCTTAAAACAATTAACAAAGATAAACCATCGTTGTTAAATGTAATCATGCATACAAAAAACAATATAACGCAGGTTGAGATGCATAAATATTTATTTTAAATCAGTATTTTCAATTCAGATTATATTAATACAAATTTAGTTCGATGTAGCCATTAACAATTCAGTGCATTTCGACCTTTTGCACATGCGCATTAGGGACGGTGATTATCCCGGTGCATAGATCGTAAATAAAAGTATTCTATATCTCGTGTGGTGATGGGAGTGTAACGGTTTAGTAGAATGGAGATTTGATCATTTAATTCACGTATTTAGTAACCTTAGGGGCATAATTGGAGATGGATTACAGTGGTTTACTTAAATGGAGTTGTTCGTGATTCTCGGAAAGGTATTATATCTATTGTTTTGTTATATTTGACAAAGTAACAACAAACAAATCGTACAAAAAGTTGAAAAACAATCTGACAACAATCTACTCCTATAAATATGAGGTCGATTTACATAAGCGGGTTAGCTTACGTCTAATTATTTGGACTAACAACAATCATGAATCAAGGAAAAAGAAACAATGTCAATCTTAATATTTCAGAGCATAAGTCAACATAACCATTAAGGAAAAAGAGCATATATACATACTTAAATACTTATAATACAGAGGACATAATCAGGGCTTGACACTAACTTTTTTTTACCTACTGACCCAAACAGGGACCTATACAAACAAAGGGATGAGAAACTCACTGAACCGAAGAACAAGCTAACGCGTTGTTACGCAAAAGGGAAATGAGACTTGCGACCCAACGAGACTTCGCGCGACAAGGCAAATTTTCACAGCCGCCATTTTGACAAAGCGAGACCATGACAAAGCAATCGAGACAGAATAAGATAACAAATTAACCAAGTGTTTCCAACACAGAAGTCAGTGGTTTTTTTTTGCTTTAATTTGTTACAGCATGTGCCATTTGAATTGGGAAAATTAGCGCGATAAACCGTGAAATTGGGAAAAATAGCGCGATAAACCATGAAATTGGGAAAAATTAAGCATTAAGGTCTAGGATCATGAAACTTCATAAGTACATTGATCATGACTCGCAGATGACCCCTATTGATTTTGAGGTCACTAGGTCAAAAGTCAAGGTCACGATGACCCGAAATAGTAAAATGGTTTTTGGATGATAACTCAAGAATGCATACGCGGCCAACAGGGCGAACTGACTCTGAACAATATAACTGAAGCAACTGGTCTGTAATCCTAAATCTATAATTATCAGTCCAATGAAACATCATCCTTTGAGTAAAATAAAGTGGATCAGTAAAAATATTAGCAGAATATGTTTTTTTGGTATATTTTGTATATTAAATATTGTGATAGTGTTTAATTTTGTTGATTAATATAAATATAAGCAGGACAGGGGAGGTAAAACACTATTATATCTTTCTTATATACAGGGGAAACAAATGCAATAAGTTAAAATTTCATGTTAAATGAATAGAGGATATCACCCCCCCCCCCCAATATTTTTTAAACATCTAATTAATAACCCCACTCCACATTATACCCCCCTCTCATTCCCCCCCTACCCCCACCCCCAATTTTTTTCAAACATCTAATAAATTACCCCACCCAACATTATACCCCCCCTCTCACTCCCCCCCCTACCCCCCCATCCCCCCCTCCAATTTTTTTAAACATCTAATAAATTACCCCACCCCACATAATTACCCCCTCTCACCACCCCACCCCCTACCCCCCTACCCCCCACCCTCCCCACCCCCAATTTTTTTAAACATCTTATAAATTACCACACCCCACATTATATCCCCCTCTCACCCCCCCCTACCCCCCACCCCCCACCCCCCTCATTTTTTTTTAACATCTAATAAATTACAACACCCCACATTATACCCCCCTCTCACTCCCCCCTACCCCCCCTACCCCCTACCCCCCACCCCCCTACCCCCCACCCCCCTACCCCCCCTACCCCCTACCCCCCCACCCCCCTCAATTTTTTTTTAAACATCTAATAAATTACCCCACCCCACATTATACCCCCCTTTCACTCCCCCATACCCCCCTACCCCCCCCCACCCCCCCCAATTTTTTATGCCCCCCTTCGAAGAAGAGGGGGTATATTGCTTTGCTCATGTCGGTCTGTCGGTTGGTCTGTCGGTCCGTCCACCAGGTGGTTGTCAGACGATAACTCAAGAACGCTTGGGCCTAGGATCATGAAACTTCATAGGTACATGGATCATGACTCGCAGATGACCCCTATTGATTTTGAGGTCACTAGGTCAAAGGTCAAGGTCACGGTGACCCGAAATAGTAAAATGGTTTCCGGATGATAACTCAAGAACGCATACGCCTAGGATCATGAAACTTCACGGGTAGATTGATCATGACTCGCAGATGACCCCTATTCATTTTGAGGTCACTTGGTCAAAGGTCAAGGTCACAGTGACCCGAAATAGTAAAATGATTTTCGGATGATAACTCAAGAACGCTTTTGCCTAGGATCATGACACTTCATAGGTACATTGATCGTGACTCGCAGATGACCCCTATTGATTTTCAGGTCACGAGGTCAAAGGTCAAGGTCACAGTGACAAAAATCGTATTCACACAATGGCTGCCACTACAACGGACAGCCCATATGGGGGGCATGCATGTTTTACAAACAGCCCTTGTTTTTTAAACATCTAATAAATTACCCCACCCCACATTATTACCCCCTCTCACCCCCCCTACCCCCCCACCCCCTCCCCCACTTTTTTTAAACATCTTATAAATTGCCACACCCCACATTATATCCCCCTCTCACCCCCCCCTTCCCCCCACCCCCCCTACCCTCCACCCCCTTACCCCCCCCTCAAAAAATATATGTTTACCCCCCTCTCACTCCCCCCTACCCCCCACCCCCCTACAAACCCCACCCCCCCACCCCCCCCCCTCAATTTTTTTTAAACATCTAATAAATTACCACACCCAACATTATACCCCCCTTTCACTGCCCCCTAACCCCACCACCCCCCCCCCAATTTTTTTTTAAAACATCTAATTAATTACCCCACCCCACATTATAAACCCCTCTCTCAACCCCCACCCCCCACCCCCCCAATTTTTTTTAAACATCTTATAAATTACCACACCCACATTATACCCCGCTCTCACCCCCCTACCCCCCCCACCCCCTACCCCCCACTCCCACCCCCGCCCCCCATTTTTTTATTTTTTATTTAAACATCTAATAAATTACCACAACCCACATTATAGCCCCCTCTCACTCCCCCCTACCCCCCCACCCCCCACCACCCCACCCCCCCCATTTTTTTTTAAATATCTTATAAATTACCACACCCCACATTATACCCCCCTCTCACTCCCCCTTGATCATGACTGGCAGATGACCCCTATTTATTTTCAGGTCACTAGGTCAAAGGTCAAGGTCACAGTGACTCAAAATAGTACAATGGTTTCCGGATGATAACTAACATTAGGTCAAAGGTCAAGGTCACAGTGACAAAAACGTATTCACACAATGGCTGCCACTACAACTGACAGCCCATATGGGGGGCATGCATGTTTTACAAACAGCCCGTGTTATTTTGTAATCACTATCAGTTTGATCAACATATGTCGTGACTCTTTTCGAAAGGCTCAGTCAATACTAGCCCTATATTAAAGGGATCTTTTCACATTTTGGTAAATTGACAAAATTGAAAAAAGTTGTTTCAGATTCGCAAATTTTCGATTTAGTTATGATATTTGTGAGGAAACATTATTACTGAACATTTACCATAGTCTGATATTGCCATTATATGTATCTTTTGACGATTTTAAAACCTTAAAATAATAAAGCGTTGCAACGCGAAACGATTGAATAATTTGGAGAGTTCTGTTGTTGTCGTTTAAATTTACGAAACTACGAAGATTGCTTATATAACGTATAAAATACGTGTTCTGTGCATACTCGGTGGAATAGCCGAGAGGGCTAATGCTTTTTTACTTCAGACTAACTCCAGGACTCCGGGGGTCACTGGTTCGAGCCCTGGTACCGGCTACTTATTTTTCATGTTTTAATTTTATTCTTGATTTTTTACTGGAGCTTTTAAAATCCAATGTTTACATTTATCAATATAAAGCATTTTATGACAAACTTCAAAATATGCCAAAATCTGTGAAAAGGCCCCTTTAATCTTATGGGTATCTTTACAAACATTACATTTCAACGCATTGTGTGATGCTAATTTTATTTGTATTATTTGCAAAGGCATAATTTTGTATAAGCTCCAAGATTATACAATTTCAATTATTTTTATTATTTTTTTAGCACTAAACGTGTTATCAACATATGTTGCGGCTTTTTTCAATAGGCTCAGTCAATAGTAGCACTATTTTGATCATGTTGGTATTTTTGCAAATGTTACACTTTTATAAATTGTGTGGTGCACATTTTATTTACATGAATTGCAAAGGCATAATTTTGTAATAGCTCAAAGATTATACAATTTTAGTCATTTTTTTATTTTTTAACCAGTCTCGGTTTTGAATGTGTATGTCAATGCTCTTTTCAAAAGGCTCGGTCAATAATTGACCTATGATAATCATGTTGGTATCTTAAGAAATGTGACACTTCAATGCATTGTGTGTTTCACATTTAATTTGCATTATTTACTAACTCATAACTTTGTATAAGCTCAAGGACAATACAACTTTAGTCATTTTTTAATTGTTAGACCGCTTTCAGTTTTGTATACATATGTCATTGCTTTTTGCGTAAGGGCCAAGGCTCTGTAAATACTAGCCCTATATTATTCATGTTGGTATCGTAACCCTTTCAGCGCTGGAATCGAATTTTAAAGGCCTTTGCAAACTGTTTGGATCCAAATGAGACGCCACAGAACGTGGCGTCTCATCAGGATTCAAACTGTTTGCTATTCTGATATAATTCTGTGAAAAAAATCTAAGAAAATGCTAATTTTAGAAATTCAGCAGACGACATTTTAGCAGACGACAAATTTCCCAGCATGCTAAGGGTTAACAAATTGTACACTTCAGTGCATTGTGTGGTGTACATTTAATTTGCATTATTTGCAAAGTTCTTGATTTGTATAAGCTCAATGATGATACAATATTAGTCCTTAATCAATTATTAAAAAAAAACAATTGAGCTTAACATTTGTCTCCGCTTTTTCTTAGGGATTGGTCAATACAAGCTCTATTATTGTTTGTGTTTGTACCAATTTCAATGAAATGTATGGTGCATATTTTAAATGCATTTTTTGAAAACACATAACTTTGGAATAGCTCAAAGAAGATGAATGAAAGTTTACTTATCTATAGTTGTATTCAAACGATAAATCCTATTTAATGAATAGATATATCCGAAGCTAATTGAAATCCTAAAAAAGAGACATTTTGATTCTTAAGCACAACTTTTTTGTTAATTGGCAAATTCCAATTTCTGTAAACTGCTTGGTTAATTATGTTGCTAGAAACGTGCAAATCCATCATCATAATGCCTTCAGTTTTCAAAATTCTCTCATTTTCATGAGCATGTATGCATTAATGCGTTGGAAACAGTTATTTGAAGCAATTGCTTATTATTTAAGACTAATATTGAATTGGTAAAAGACATAAACAGGACAAGTGCAACCTACAGCATAAATATATCAAGTTATGAGTCACTCACACAAAGTATGAACCACTATTCAGTATGTTATAGTTAAAAAATCACAGTACAATATGCCAAGGGTTGTGCATAAATTGTAATTATTAGAAATTGGTATTCATTAAGTTAACAATAAACAGCTTTGACTCATTACTCAGTAAGGATAAAATCTGGAATCAATTAGTTAAGGGTCACAAATAGAAGGATAATTGCTGTACTAATATCTTAAATATCCATGGCAACACACCAATCAAGGAAGGTCTAAAATTGACACCAGTAACTAGAGCTGTATATTATTCCATACATTAATGCCTTTTGTGTCATACAGTTTATGGCTATTAGTGTGTTGAAATGCACCTTATCTGTTATCAAGGGATATATCTCAAATTGATCATGTCTGGCACAGTATGATATTAGATGAGAGATATCCCTTTCCCAATTAAATCAACTTTGCATTATAAACCTTATCCCTTTGCCTGACAAAGGGGTGCCCCTATGACACCATGGTCCCATTCCCCCTTGGACAAACACCATGTCCTTGTTTTAATGTCATCATCATTATTAATAAAGTTGTATTAGAAGCTTTAATAAGCTTAGCAACATTTTCACAACATGAAACTAGTTTTATTTATTAAATAACAGTGTTGTAGATGAAAATCAAAATCAGTTAATACTTTTGAATGTCAATTTAGAAATTCTTTCCATTCAGAACTGGTTTTAGTACCCTTTCTGTGTTGCTAATTACGCGCTTGTACTGTAGTGTAGAATAAGAATAAAGGACATTTAAATAGTGTTTTGTTAATATCAACATGTGCTTTAAACATAGTAAGACAATTATATGTTCACAAATCTGTATTTTCAAAGAGCTTGTAATCCTGAGAATATGCAAAAGACTTGATGTCCTAATCATATTCAGAAATATCTTACTGACAGTACAGTAACTAAATGCCGGCGCATACATCCACGGTTCGATAGAAAAATCTTCATATTCACTATCATCTTCCATCTTCATCCATTTTCTTAATAAAGTTGTCAGCAATATCACATCCAAAGTGTTATAATGCCGGTTTGATATAAAGTGTGAACGAACATGTGACATTCCTATGCAACTCAATTTAAATGAAAATGGCGATTAGATCAAAATAAAACTATTTTAAGCATTATTTTATTTGTATAGAACATAATATGTTATAAGGATAAAGATGTAATAAAGAGTAACATTTCCAGATATAAAATTCACATATCATTGGTATAAAATTAGAAACATATGTATCAACATTTAGGGAAAAAAAACATTGAAGGAAACACAACTTTTAATTGTTACTTTCAAGCAAATACAAGAAACATTAAATGTTCTTTCCCTTCAGTTTCACTCAAATACATGTAATAGTTCTACAAAGCCATCAAATCCTGGTGACATTTCGTACAGGAGTTCATATTCTTTATTGACCTACCAATTGTATTAAGTTACGGCTTAGTTGATCAGTTGATATGCTTTTCAAACTTCCTCTGAGACTTTTTGATGGAGCTGACTTGTCAAAAATCTTTCCTCTACTTATTGTGAGTTGAATGGCCCTAGCCATAGCAAAACCTCTTATTGTTAAAAAATCTCAAGGCAGTCTTCAAGAAAGCACATGTCACTGACATCCTCTTCAGAGGAAAACTCAGAGTAAAATAATTTGTCAGCATAGTGTTGAATCATGAAAGCTTCAAGGACCTTTTCCTTAATTTCCTCTTTTCAGGCAATGCTGTGTTCAGTGTATTGGTTTTCCCTGACAACACGCTCAAATTCACGAATCATGCAAAAGAAGTCTTCACATGGCTTCTTGAGTCCACCTCGATTCTTTTTATCAACCACACTGAAAATTTGTCAGTAAAGGATACTGCACCAGAAGAATTTGTTAATGCTGACACTGTTTTAAGACTTCTGTCCCTTAGTTGTTTATTTTTCTGTTTTTTTTCCAAATATTTGATAATGTAACCAGATATGTAGTAAAGGACTTTGTTGTCTGAGTCACTTATTTCAGATACTTTTGCTGCAGATGTTTTTTCTTCAAGTTGCCTTCTTGCTTTAATAACTTCAGCAATTACTTCTAAAATGATACTAGTTATTTGCAGGAAGTTGTTTATGTCTTTTGCACTTTGTGCTTTTACACTTGATTGTATCAAAATCACTCCTTTACTAACAATTTCCTTGTCAGTCCTTATACGGTGAACTGTTTTGAAGAGAAGTTCCCTTTCTTCTGTAGAAGATAGGTTGTTGTTTTTGTGACAGATTGTAATTATCTCTTCAAAATATTTCTCAACCTCCTTGTTCATCTCTAATTGTTCGGCGATTTCAGCCTCAATCGACTTTCCAAAATATTGTATAGCTCATTTGTTTGGATGTTTTTTTAAGCTGTTTGAGAAGGCTTGAGGGAAGATTGTTTGTAACTTAGTAAATTCTTCTTTGGGCCAATTACTGTCTTGTCCCTTCTGGTTGTCGTTTTTCTTGTGATCTGATGCTGAAAAAACTCAGTTTATTAATAGCAAATAGGAGTACTGAAACTACTTCCAATTTGTTATTCTATAATATACATGTCTTATTTTCTATGTAAAGATCCAAAAAGGTGCACCAGGACTTGCTTATCATACTAATATTACAGAAATTCTCTTGGCTTTTATTTTATGCTGAGAATTTACACATAGAAAGTTTCCAAACATTCCAGTTTTAGCTTAAATTTGTATACACTTTGAACTTTCTTTGTGAAATAATCATACATTTGCTAAGATGAACATTAATTCAAAGGAGATAGATGTAATTATCAGATATGCAAGTTAAATCGCTTAACTTTGAAATGGTTTTTCATAAATGTGAATTTTTATATTTTTCTTATAATTGTTGAAATATTTATAAAAAAATATGATTTTTCTTAGCCAGTGCAGTGTGTGTACGGTCTTACAATTTTTAGATAATTATTTTTAAATTGATAATTAAAATTGTCTGTTAGGTTGATAATTATTTAATCCTTTTTTACATCACTGAACAAACTATAGTATGTGACTGCAAATAATATGTGTTCATTATTTTACGAGTCGTGTTCTGGGAAAACTGGGCATTATGCAAGTGCGTAACTGCACTGTAACACAGGCTGTCAAGCGGTCATACTTTTTCCTACTTTTTCCTACTATTTCCTACTTTTTCATCAGGATCCTACTTTTTCCTATTTTTTTACCAAATCTTCCTACTATTCCTACTTTTTCATTTTCAATGAAGAATTATTTTTTTTAAAGAGTTTATTTAGTAAACTTGCAGGATGAATGAATCTATGGCATGACTGTATCCCTGTTAATGTGCATTCATCTAGATGAGACCTGAAAACCCATGCTGACTGTCTGCTAGCACCTCTTCAGGAGCATAAATATTTATTTCTTATGTAACTTTTAAAATTATTGACAAGTTTTTTTTTGAAGTAACAATAGTGCCTTGTTTACTTCCTTAGCATTTGTACACTGCAGACTTCACTACCTTACACAGTTCCCAGTGATGCAAAAGCTGAGGGAACCCATTGTTTATTCCAGTTTTATTTTGTTTCCATTGACAACAATTTGACCAAACCTTATGCATGTTTACATGATATTGCTGCTTGGAATGTAGAGATATAGAGATACATGTATTGTATGAGTGGTTATGTAATATGGAATTTATTACACAAGTTATTGGAAAAAAGATAAAACTGATGCTTTGCCGAGTTTTCATCATTTACAAATATAATATAATAAATTCTGTATTACATGACAACGGATATGATGTTCTATTGATATCATAGGTACATCATGTTTAGTAATTAAAGATAAATGCACAGAGCCTAAATGCCCTGATACATTTTTATGCTCCCGGTAGGGTGGCATATTGCAGTTGTACTGTCAGTCCGTTTGTCTGTCTGTCTGTGTGTGTGTGTCCGTCCGAAAACTTTAATATGGGCCATAACTTTTGCAATATTGAAGATAGCAACTTGATATTTGGCATGCATGTGTATCTCATGAAGCTGCACATTTTGAGTGGTGAAAGGTGAAGGTCATCCTTCAAGGTCAAAGGTTAAAAAATACAATCCAAGGGAAGTAATAAGCTTTAAAAGGGAGATAATTTCTAAACCTGCCAATTGATATATTGAAATTTTATTTCAAAGCTGCGCAATAGTGGGCATTGTGTTTCGGATAAACACAATTCTTGTCTAATGATGCCATAGCTAGTGAGGTAACTTCAAGGTGTTAAAGCGAAGTATTAAAATTATTAAACGGCATTATAACACTCCCGCAAAGTCATCAATAATGTAAAAGCCATTATTTGAAACTGGAATAAACAATGTAGTGCAACTGTTTCATTGCCCAATCAATGCTGTAATAATAATAAAGATGTCAGGTGATAAGGTCCTATCTCCAGTTGCATAATCTGCTCTGCAATGACCAGTCATTTTGAATGTAACTTAAAGGGATCTTTTCACGCTTTGGTAAATTGACAAAATTGAAAAAAGTTGTTTCAGATTCGCAAATTTTCGTTTTAGTTATGATATTTGTGAGGAAACAGTAATACTGAACATTTACCATGGTCTAATATAGCCATTATATGCATCTTTTGACGATTTTAAAACCTACTAATTATAAAGCGTTGCAACGCGAAACGATTGAATAATTTGGAGAGTTCTGTTTTTGTCGCTAAATTTTGTGAAACTACGAAGATTGCTTATATAACGTATAAAATACGTCACATGTGTGTACTCGGCGGAATAGCTCAGTAGGCTAAAGCGTTTTTACTTCAGGACTCTGGCAGGACTCCAGGGGTCACTGGTTCGAAACCTGGTCCGGGCAATGTTCTTTTCTTTTTTTTTAAATATATTCTTGATTTTTTACTGGAGCTTTTACGATCCAATGTTTACATTTATCGATATAAAGCATTTAATGAATAAGTGAAAAAATGCCAAAATCTGTGAAAAGGCCCCTTTAAGTCATTATAACTGCACCCTATTGTCAATTTAAAGGTTTCACAATGTAGCTGTAGCAGAGCATTTACACTGCTTTATATACTAGTATTAATCTTGTACAACAAGTTGGTGTATCACTAAATAAATTTGGTCTTCTGCTTAAGGATATAACATGCACAATATAATTACCATTTTTATATTGATACACAGAAGACCTCTAACCACTTATTTGATGATACACCAAAATGAACAGCATCTGATTACATGTATACTTCTTTATCAGCCTGCAGTCTTCGAATTAGCCTATAAGCCCGAAGCCCGAGTCGATTCTTGGGCCGGTCGGTCGATCCTAAATGCTAATAAAATAGCCCGATCGGTCGATTAAATATTTGAGCGTCATATCCATAACCTGATTTATAGCGTTTTTAAGAAGCACGTTTAAATTTGCTATTTAAATGCCTAAAATGACGTTTTAAAGCATGCGGCCGCCATTTTTCTAAACTGTCGTGTAAGCATCCGGGTATGTTGCTATTTAAAGTAATGATGCAATTGACGCCCAACCAAGATGAGGTTATTCAAACTGAACATGTGTAGATCACGTTCCGGGATGTTCGCGCATCGGGCACTTCGTAATGTTTTAAAATAATGACCAATCTAGAAGCGTATTTAATTTGAGAAGCGTTTTCCGAAAATGTATTTATAATTCATGAAAAATGGACAAGTAATTTTTTCAATAAAAATTAAAGAGTCTGTAAGGGATATTGTACGCATTGGGTTAAAACAAATTGATACTTATTACAGGTAGGTTTCCATGTGTTTTAATCAATTATTTTTGCGCATTAGAATAAGTTTTTTTAATGTATTATTAATAATTGTAGTACTTTCGTTTATTCTGTAATCTCGTTCTGCTACGTGACCTATTTTGCTACTTATAATCTGTTTACGAATATACAATACTTTTCACGGTTGACACATGCTTATCAAAACATCGGGAGTAAATTAAAGAAGCAGACATTGTCACTTGTAGATTGGGCAATTAACACACCCAGTGGCCTTTTGTTCTGAAGTCACATACCGACAATTCAGAAATTCACCGGCGATTGTCCTAGTAATAATACGATAATAATCTGTTATTTTAATAGGCTGATGTATTTTTGAAGTTTTTCGGATATTTTTTAAACATGATAATAATTCGCTTTAAAATAAAACAAAACACCGGTCAAACTGATTAATGGAATCATTGAATGAGAACATGTGTAATAATAAAGTTACAATAAACAGCATAATTATCTGGTGCATTTTGTATAAAATGCATTTCAAAAGGAAACATTATACCCTTTATTACTGTAATCACATGCATCTGTTTTTACTAATGGAAGTAGATTTTCTGATTGTTAATAACTATTTTGGTGTTCCTGGCCAAAAAAGTCATAAAATTTAAATTGACCTCCTCGGGCTATTGAACATGTCTTCGGGCTATTCAAAATTCCATCGTATTAGCCCGAAGGGCTATTTGGCTAAAATATTTAGCGTGAAGACTGATTATTATCAGGGTAGCTTTGCTTGAAACTTAATAATCATAGATACGCTATAAGTGCTAAAATTCCTAGTGGGAAAACAAAGTTTAACCCTTCATGGATGGAGAAGTTGGACAACAGTGGAAAAACACTGGGATCAGGGTGCAAGAGAGATACCGGCAATGAGTTTGCAAGATATTGCACTGTCTGAATGAAGTCCATCTTGTAGTAATTCTGGTGCTAATCAACTTATAAGTCATGCAGATGGATAAAAACAGAAGGAAAACATGAAATACATGCATGATAATTCACAAAAGCGTTTGTTTGGAAGTGCCCAAAAGCCAAGCAGCTCTCAGGGTTGTGGGGATAAATCTATCTGTATGCAAGTACATCCATCACACAAGGAACAGGTACAAAAGGCTGAAATCTTCTGGGCCCTTAAGGTAGCTTCAAGTGGGTATCCATACAGAACATGTGATGGCACTCCTGCTCTGTTTCAAGCTATGTTTCCTGGACCTGTGTCTAAAAAATAAGTATTATGTATTCCTACTTTTGAGGGAAAAGTTCCTACTTTTTCCTACTTTTTTCCTACTTTTCTTGCAAAAGTAGTTCCTATTTTTTCCTACTTTTTGAAAAAAGGTCACTTGACAGCCTGTGCACAGGCTAATCGGGGACGACACCTTCCGCCTTAATTGGATATTTGCTAAGAAGAGATTTCATTTCAACGAAAAATGTCATAAAAGCGGAAAGTGTCGTTCCTTATTAGCCTGTGCGGACTGCACAGGCTAATCTGGGACGACACTTTAGGCACATGCATTATGCCAAGTTTTCTCAAAACACGACACATATAATCGTTCTCATTCACAGAATGTTTTGCCAATTTTTTTTAAATATAAATTTAATAACTATTATCCTAGTAAAAAATTTGAAAAATTGCAAAGGTCATATTTCTTTATCATTGGAGAAAACATTTATTCTGAGATATTTTCAAGAGTTTGTTTCCACATTGTTAATGCTTCAATTAAGAATTTCTGAAATGTGTAGATAATTGTTATTCAATTACAGCAAAAATTGGAATTCTTACATAAATATTTCAATTAATTTTATTAATATGTTGATACATCGAAGTACATTTTTATGTCCATCTGTCTGGTCGACTGAAATTCCGTCACACTTTGCGTTTAGGTTTTGCGTTAAGGTTTCGAAAAATGTGGAAAAAGGTGGCATAGTCTTCCTCTGGTGGCAAGCCATGTTTTCAATAAATAATGGTGACTGTGTAAACATTTTATTAACTGATTTTTAGAATGTGTTTTGTTTTATGCTTTTAGAATGCCTAGAAAGCGCAAAAGAGGATCCCTTACGGTGAAACGCAAGTACCACTACATAACATCTGAACAGCCAAAGGAAGAAAACGATGTTGCCAGTGAACTCCTGGTGAACATAAAAGCTACAACAGATTCTTCTACCCAGTCAGAAAGTGAAAATGTCCAGTTCACAAGTGATCATAGTTATGCTATTGATGAAGTCTCCACATATGAGCTTGATTCCTTCCAGGAGACAAACAATGATAAGCCTGAAGCTGATGTGATGGAATGTAGTTCAGGGCTTCTAGAAATGGAGGTGGAGACGACAACCTTCTCAGACTTTGCTGTGGAACTTAAACTGCAAAATATTTTATCTCAGTTCGTTGTAAAAGAATCAGAGCAATCAATTCAAATGTTACAGTTGTACACAAATGACAGTCTGACAGCAATCAAGCTATCGGTTGAAATTAAGAGTGATTTTACGTGCTCTGTCTATGTGCATCGGAAATGCATTCCGAGATCTCACCAAATATGGACTGGACTGCCACAACATATCAATCGCGTTGCTTATGTTCTGGTGTTATTGGAAAGACTGTTAAAAGTTGATGTCTGCATAGGAAATCCTGAGGTGGAATTTTCAAATTTAGTTCCCATTGGATCAGGGTTGTCCAGCAACAACTCCCCAGAAATTGTGGCGTACAGGGAAGGGGACTTCAACGCAACACATGCCAGTGGAGAGAGATATAATTCCACTATTCGATCTGTGAAATGTGACATGCTGTCCACATCAAAAAAGTGTACAGCCTGCAAAAAGTACTTTTACTTATTACAAAGCAGGAAAAATAGGGTTAAAAGCAGACTAAATTCGTGCCGAAAATACAGCCACACAAACTTTAAACATAGAGACATGACTGAACAGGAACTCAATATGAAATTAAACGAGCAGAAACATGAAATAAAAAATTTACAAACAGAGTTGTGGAAACTAAGGAAGGAATTTGATAAGATCACCACAGCAAATGGGATCAGTGTTGAAGGCAGTGAACATCATGAACTTAAAGACCTGATGGCAAGTTGTGAGACAGAATTTGAAAAACGTTCCCGATTTCTACCAGCCGACAGCGTCTGTTTTGGGAACAGCAGATGTCTTTTGCCAAAAAGAAAGACAATCGAGGGATGCGCTGGCACTCTATGATCATTCGTTGGTGTCTCTACCTTCGACAAAAGTCAGAAACAGCGTATGATGTTCTTCGCGAAACTGGATTTGTCAATTTGCCATCACCAAGGACATTATTTGACTATTCGCACTTCCTGAAGAGTGAACTGGCTCACCAGGCAGATGTTCTAGGTTTGTTGAAGGAGGAAGCTGTGAAGAGACACCTGTATGACACAGAGTGGAGGAATTATGTCGGTCTTCTCTTTGATGAGATAAAAATTAAAGAAGATTTAGTGTACGACAAACACACTGGGCAGCTCATCGGATACTGTAATCTAGGCGATGTTGCCAATGAAATGATGCAATTCAGCGAAACAAAGAATGAGACTAAAAAGAACTAGCAAAATACATGTTGGTTGTGATGCTGCGAAGTTTGTCTTGCAACTGGTGTTTTTCGTTATTTGGTTTTGCAACGACAGGCATAACAGCCGATTTTCTGTACCCCATTCTGTGGAAGACAGTAGCGTTACTACAATTATCCCTAATTAATTTACATGTCTTGTTCTTCACTTGTGACGGTGCATCACCAAATAGACGGGTTTTCAACATGCATTGAGTGGGTATTGAATCTGTGGTATACAAGACGGAAAATCCACACAACAGTGACCAGAACATTTACTTTATATCAGATGTTCCACATCTTCTGAAGACTGTGAGGAACAATTTTAGTAACTCACATGCCCACAAAAAATCAAGAATGTTGTGGAGGAATGATAAAGACATTTCATGGATGCACCTAGTTCGTTTATTTGAGAAGCATTGCGAGATGAACTTGTACACTCCCTGCCCAAAGTTGTCGCGAAAACACATTGATCTGCTTTCCTTCAACTACATGAAGGTCAGTTTAGCTGCACAGAAACTGAGCGACTCTGTTGCTCTTGCCCTTGAGGAGTTGTACGGTCCAGAGGTCTCAGAAACTGTGCAGTTCATGAAACTATTCAACAAATTGTTTGACTGTCTAAATGTTAGGAGTTTGTTTGAAGGCAGAAATAAACGCAATGACAATTTACTGCCTTACACTAGTGTGGATGATGAACGCTTGAACTTCCTGACTAAAGATTTTCTTGGTTACATCAATAAGTGGGAGGAAAAAATTCAAAGTAGACCACTCCAGGAATTTTCAATGATTCCCAGCGAGAAGATGATTTTAAGCCACCAGACTCTCGATGGACTTAAAATATCTGTAAATTCCATCAACGAGTGTGTGAAGTTTATGTTAAGCAAGGGGGCTAATTTTGTATTGACCCATAATTTCAATCAGGATCCTTTTGAGCAACATTTCGGTCACTATAGACATAAAGCGGGATCAAATAATAACCCAACTGTCTATGAGGTCAGAAATGTGATGACAACAATGAGAACTGTCGACTCTTTGGCTGTACCAGTAAAGCAGGAAAACATTAAAAGGGGTGCGGTCGACAAAGAAAACATAGACCATTCCAAGTTAAAAAGACGAAAGTAAACAGAAAAGGTTGACTTTAATTATGTTTGCATAAAATTAAATCTTTTTTTATGGAAATGTATGTTTACAGATTATTTACATAAGTTTCCATAAACCAATCATACAGATTTATATGTATGCATAGATAATTCATGTAAACCTTTTCTGTAAATTTAACTTTTGTCAGTGCTGGGATGGTATGCACAATACATGAACCTCATGCACTCGATGATGGAAATTATTTTATTTCTGTACATTATAAAATATCTGCCATATGTCCTAGAACAAAACTGGTATCTTTAAAAAGTAACTTGTATCCTATAAATATTTTTTAGCTAATGCAGTGAACTTTACTTATTGATCAATTTAAATGACAAGGATAAAACATTAAATAAATTTCGGTGTTATATATGTTATGAATTTTTATGCCCCCAAAGGGTGGTGTATATTTTTTAAATGTCCGCCAGTCCGTCCGTCGGTCTGAAAACTTTAACATTGGTCATAACTTTTGCAACATTGAAGATAGCAATTTGATATTTGGCATGCATGTGTTTCTCATGGAGCTGCACATTTTACTTTTATATTGTCATGTTATTCCCTTGTCAAAAAATAACCCACTTTCATACCAAAACACACTTAAACCAACATAAAACTGTGTTTTTTCTGAGTTTTTCTTGGCGGAAGCTGGTTTTTGCTGATTAAAGCGAGTTTTATGTGCGCTAAACTGTGCTTAACTGAGTTTAAAGTTGGTTATTTTAAGTAGATGTGTGTTTCAGCGAGTTTTTTTCTGTAAGGAGTCGTTTTTGTGTGTGTCAAAAGTGAGTCTTTTTATTTATGAGTTGGTTTATATGTGTTTAAGTGTATCTTTTTGTTTCATAAGCAAGTCTTTTACAACAGAAGTTTGTCTTTTTTTAAACAGAAGTGGGTTTAAGCGAGTTTAAGTTGGTCATCTTATAAATAATTTGAGAGCTGCAATGAGGCTAAAAGACTCACATTAACACACTTTTCAATAAGTTGGTCTTTTTTTTGTTTGTTTATTAATATAACTCTACAGTGAAACAATAATTCTTCAACTAGGTCTTTGTTTGATGTTTATAGCCATAAATAATACAGGTCAATTGTAAAGGGGCTTTTTTACAGCTTGTTTGCCATTGTTCCTATTGTACATTTGTGTGCTTCCCATAATTTTTAGGGAATATTGGATGAAAATGGCTCTTTCAGAACATCACAGATTCACAGATGAACAATTAGTATCACTGCCCAAAACTACAAAAATGGTCAAACTTCGTTTTTTTAATACAGTGCATTTTTGTGTGCATATAAGTGTATCTTCTGATTTGCAAAAATATGCTTTCTCTTTAGTGCATCTTATTAAAAATAAGTGCAACTCTGAAAGTCAGTATTTTTTAAATCATTTGATTAAAAAAGAACACTATAGCAAATAACTTAAGTTAAAGGACAGAAATATAGTGTTTTATAGGAGGATTGTACTGAATTCCTTGTTATCTTCACATAATGTTAATGGTAATATTGTTGCAATTTGTCTGCAAAATATGTTAATCAGTAGAACAGCTTTTAAAAAGATAAGTACAACTAAATCAGGCTGTGGGTCACTAATTAAAAATATTGAAAGTGTCAAAACTAGTATGTGGGCTTGCCAGTATCAATTATATTTCCTCAACATTAAAAAACGAGAGCGCCGATGGCGTTAAAAGCATAGGTGCAAGATACAGGGAAGAATGGCGTCACGTGGTATAATGTAGTTCGATATCGCCATCCGCGAATTTCTCAAATCAATAATTTCAAACAATTACCGACTATTTAAATAGATAATCTTTCCATTTACATCAGTGTTTGAAACGCTAATGAACAATAATTACCCAAGCCTTTCAAAATTTAAGCACGGACAGATCTGTATCGAACTATTCTTTTCACAAATGAAAATAGACGCTACCCTATTCGTCTGCGTCAAGAATTTGTCGTAAAACTTGTGGTAAGCGTTAGATGCAGACGTGCACAACAGATTGAGTTATGAAAACAGATTTCTGAATGCAGATTTTTATAGAAACTCCTCACAGCAGTTACTTCCCTTGCTTCGCCCGGTCAGTAACTTCTAGTATAAGGGAGGCCACTGCGTAGGAGATTGAGATTTATAGTGCAGATAGAATTGTTTTACGAACGAAATTTGTTTTAGGTTATAAGAAGATTTTTTTAACATAAAACGGTCTTAGAAAAATTCACTAAAAACGGTGTCAGCAATATTCTTGGAAGAAAACGTTAGAAAAACGTTTCAAAAAAAAAAATTGTAAGAATGACCATATACTAAATTAAATAGATATTTCGTCTGATTTTTGATCAGGTAAGGCTTCATAAAGGGCAACCGACCGATGTGGATTTTTGAAATGTGGTATATACCATAAGCATAGGTGCGTAAACGCACCTATGCTAAAAAGTATATGTGAACTTTCTTATACTGATATTTAACCCAAATAAAATTAATGTCTACCACATTGACTATTAACATACATTTTAAAAGGCAATTAAAATACTATTTATAACATTGTTATTGTTTGCTAACACAATTAAGTATGTTATATTGAAATATTCACAATTATATCTTATATGCTTAGAGTTTTGTGCATGGATTGTAATTATAATATTGATTTCATAAACAATGAGCAGATTGTTAATTGAAAAGTTATTAGTGCTGTGTATTATTACATTAATATTTTGGTGTTGAAATGATTCTTATCAGTGGAATATCTCAAGTTAAGTATCATGCTGAGTGACACAATACCTTGTGTCAGATAAGAGATCTATAGCCTTCCCTTCCCATCTGCCTTACATACTTAAGACTGGTTAAATTGTAATGCACAGGAAGTTGAAAACAACTACTTTGACTGGTCAAAGAACTTTTGAAAACAAGGGGGGGGGGGGGTTCAATCAGCAATGATGACTCTTGAGCTAAATTTAAATGATCAACATTATGACTTATAATTGTAGTGAAAAATGTCTTGAAATACTGTCAGAATGAAGTATTGTGTGATGAAAACAATGTGTTTTTACTACAATGTGGAAATGAACAATAAGTTTGTTATAAAAGAGGTTCAAAGTGGCTGGTTAAAAAGTGATGGTCTCATATTTAAGCTGCCTGTTGTTTTGGAATACTGAAGAAAAGTTTTAGCAGGTTTGTATTTTCATTTCTGCATCCATTATATTTAGTTTATTTAATAAAGTATAATCATTATCATAAATATATAGATCTATATGTGTATTGTCACTAGGAAATGTAAATGGATATGTTAATGTATTGCAATTTTAAGGAAAAACAACACAATTTGAAGCAAAAATAGATAAGCATACAAATGAAAAAGTGTAAATGTTGTGTAAGTGAATTATAACAGTTGTGTTTATACCAGGTTTTTACACTGCAAGAGCTGGCCAACTTGAGGGGAACAGTAGTGGGCTGCCCTTACCCTGTCCTTGACCTAGAAAGCTGGATTTTTTGAGAGGTAAAACTATACAGGTAATTGCATTTAAAAGGTGTCACACTTCCGACCAGTCCACAAAGCCAAATGCGACCATTCATCTTGGTACATTTTCAAACTGTATTTGCTACTAAACGCAATTTTGTTCAATTATTTATGAAAAGAGTAGTCACATGTGATTGCGGGATTAAAATTGCGAGAATAAACAAATAAACAATAAACCTTAACAGCAATATTTAAGTTTAGTTGAACAAAACATAACCAATAAACATGTTTGAAGAATGCCTTGCCCTTTTGAAAGTGTTTTGGTATTAACCCTTTGCAGATCAACAGGTGTTAGAGATCTTCAAGAGGAGAAGGACACAAGCAGCCTCAGTGGTACATGGCGCTCCAACACCTGCTTTCCAGGTCTCTCCACCAGCTGCTTTTAACGTCCCTTCGCCCACTGCAGTCCAGGTCCTTACACCTGCCAAGATCAGGTCTAGGTCCCTGCACTGGCTAGTCCAGGTCCCTCCACCTGCCAAGATCAGGTCTAGGTCCCTGCACTGGCTACTGCCCAGGTCCCTCAGCATTAAAGGTCTTTCCAGTGGGTGCTGTGCAGGTCCCACCACCGTCTCTTCAGTGGCTGCTGTGCAGGTCCCACCACCATATGCGGTTAAGGTCCCTCTATACGCTGTAGTCCAGGTTCTTCCTTCCACTGCGGTTCAGGTACCTCCAACAGCTGAGATCCAGGTCTCTGCAGCAGCTGCGGTTTAAATACTCCACCGGCTGTGGTCCACTGTGTTTAACCGTTTGATTTAAAATCGTCCATAAATGTCTTTTATTGTATAATGTACAGTAAAAATAATCTGTTTGTATTATTTTGCGTTGTACTTTTTTGTCTTATAAACAATATTTTCGTACACATTGTGTTTTTTTCCTTTAAACCATGTGGGGCTTATAAGGAGCTGTTGTAATTGCTTCACAAATACCCTTTATACTAGAACATATCAGTAAAAAAAAAATTTTTTTTACGCTGCAAAATCCCACAGAAGACTCACAAAAACCAACTTTAACACAGTTTTGTACACAAAAAACCAACTTTCTTAAAATACTCACTAAAAACACTGTTAAAACCCATAAATTGCTTATGTTTTCTTCACAGATAAAATACTGTTAAAAACTAGGTTTAAAGCGAGTTAAAAGCATGTTTTCACAGTGAAAAAAACTAAGAAAGGCTTGCTTTCAGCTCACTTTTCTCTCACTTAAAAACCGTGTTAAGCCTGCTTATAGCTCACATGAAAAACTCACTTTTTGCCCACTTGAAACCAACTCCACAGACAGAAGTTGGTCTAAGCATGTTTAAAAAACCAACATGTATAAAATCATACTCACTTTAAACCCACTTAAGATGGTAAAAAAAACACACTATGTTGGTTTAAGCGAGTTAAACCAAGATTTAAACTCAGAAAAAACCAAGTCGGTAAGCTAAAAAACCAAGTCGGTAAGCTAAAAGCGTGTCTGAAAAACTCGCTTTTAGCACTGTGCCAATACCGCAGAGATTAACACAGTTAAAGAAAACTCACTTTAAACCCACTAAAGATGATTAAAAAAACAACTTATGTTGGCTTTAAGAGAGTTATACAAAGATTTAACATAGAAAAAAACAAGTCGGTAAGCAAAAAGCGTGTCTGCAGTAAGCAAAAAGCGTGTCTGCGGTAAGCAAAAAGTGTGTCTAAAAACACGCTTTTAGCTCGGTGCCAATACCGCAGGGTTAAACACTGTTTTAAACTGGATTATAACTGGCTTTTGCTCACTTTTTTGACAAGGGTTATAAACTGAGTTCCTAAAACCATGCAAATACTGCTTAATCACTGGTTCTGTATGTAGCATCAATGTTACTTGAATATTAACATTTTCTTTAAGAAATTTGTTCTCACTGCAGACTCAAGAAAACTTTGAATAATTTAGTTTGCAAAAGGTATTGATCGCATTGAATGAATAACTAGTATTGGATTTTTTGGGTATAACAAGTATTGGATTTTTTTATATGTTGTACATAATATGAATCTTTTATTTGATTTTATTCAGTTTGTTCAAGTGCGATTACTGAATGTAGACTACGTGCCTATTTATGTAAAAGTAATGTGCGGTTAAAGCATAATATGTCTTAACCTATGGATCCATGTTTTCACATGTTGTACACTTGTACTATATTCTAAGAAAGTGATTAGTTACTGAAACATTACATCCAACTAGTATAACATGTGTATTGTTGAATGTTCATGTTACATGTGTATGTTTTTTATGAATAGTTGTTGTTGTTTTTTAATTTGAAGGTATTGTACATTAAATAATAGTGTATGAATGAAACGAAATAATAGTGTGCTATTTGAAAAAAAACAAATGCGAAAAAATAACTTACCATACAATTTGTATAATATTTGCTACATGTAAATTATTTTGTCGCATTTGTTTTTTAAAGCTTACAATATTATTTAATTTCCTACGTACAATATTATTTAATTTCCTACGAGCAAATATATCCCTCTAGCTCATCTATATATTTTTTTCGCATAGTCGATGTTGGGATATAGATAAATGAAATTAACTAGTTTATATAGATGGAGTTATTAATTTTACTTATAGATTGCTCTCTAAATAAAATGATTGTACTTTATATGCTCTAAGGAACCATATCGCTATACATAAACTATAGTTTTGCTTTAGTATAGGTGGTCAACACAGGGATAATACTTATACTTAACTACAATTAAGTGTAGCATAGGTAGAGGTATCATTTATATCATACAGCTTTTACATTGTCAGTATTACTCAATTCTATCTTTCTAAAATTATTTAATTACAAATGAAAAAACAATGCAAGTATATACTTTATGCAATTATATGTGTCCTAACTTTATATTAATGTATGTAATTCTTGTTTAAAAAAAGTCATTTAATAATCATATTTTTCACTTATGAACTTTGGTACAGACAGGGACCTATACAAGTATAGGTCCCTGGTACAGAATAATGTAACGAAGTGTTGTTATTATTAAACTACATTTGACATTATGTGGTCACTATGTATTTACAATGTTAACATTCTCACGAAAACATGTTTATTCTTTATATTGTAAATTGAACTTTTTTCGAAGTGATGCGCGATTTGTATTTACTTCAAAAGCATGCTGTTATTGTAAATGTAATGTAAATGACGATTAGCTTAACATGCTTAAGTCAGAATAAACTTTTATGTTCTATTAACTGCATTTAAATATTTGTCCATTATTTTGTTAAAACCATTCTACAACACGTTTTATATTCATTTCTTTGAAAATAATTAAAGGAATAAAACACTAAACTCCTTTGTACACACTATTTAGTAGTGACTGTAAATGCCAGATTCAATTGTCTCATCATTATTACACCGTATCATGTGATCACTGTTTTGGATATCTTACTTGCATGTGCGAGGATTTGATTTATAAATGTTGTTTTATATATTGATTGTTCGAGATATATATGATAATAAAACGAATAAAACATTAGTATATATATATATATATATATATATATATATATATATATATATATATATATAGAACTACTAAAACACGAAAACCTTTCTTGTTTTTTATCTGGTTTGTACGCAAATGCAGAACTAAAAAATGCATTCAATATTTATTACCTCGTAAATTCTGTTGATGTTTTTTCATGACATGACCTCGAAATCCGGATACACTTTTATACTCCGCACCACAAACAGGACATATATAGCTCTTTCGTGCTTGCTTGAGATAATTGTTTGCCTCATCATCAGTATAATCAACTAATACCAAATCTAAATCTATGTCGTCATCCCATGAAAGGAAATCTTTATGTTTAGAGGACATTTTCAGTAAATTCCATGAATCCGACGATCACTAGGACTTAAGGAGTCCAAATGAATATTAAAATGACATTCAAAAATTTGTTGCGTCGGAGGTTAAAAGAGAAATTATACATTTTGAGTTGTTTGCACTTAACATGTCTTGATAATGTTGCTATTTTAAACAAAACATGGTAACATTTTAATTCTATTAAAAGACCGGTCTTTTGTACATGCACATACGTGCGATAAACAACGGCAATTTAACCCTGGCGAAACAACCGGCAATTAATATTTATCAAAGAGTCCGATAATTAGGTGCCCGTTCGACATACTGCGTAATAATAAGACTAATTAAGATTGATTTTGAGATCAACAACGCAACAATTAAACGAATAGGTACTTGTTTATTTTGACATAATATAATTTGAATCCGAAAAAACGTAACGCGTTAAATAAGCGAAATCCCTCGCAATCGATATCGTGTAGCCGCATTATCGCTACACGGGGACCAATCGATCGAGATTATCAAATCTCGCGCACCGGTTTATTATCGCTTCACCGGGACCAATCGATCGAGATAATAGTATAGGTCCCTGATCACGCGCACCGGTGTATTTTGCGTGCTGTAACGGGATATCGCGAGGTTGCTAATCCCTTTGTTTGTATAGGTCCCTTCTTTTTCTTTTCTTTCTTTTATAATAATGGCTATGTTCAATGCTGATACATTACATAAGGTGGAAGTGTGTTCCATTGTACAACTGTTCTTGGAAAGAAAGAAAATTTGTGGTAATCAGCTGTACTTGGTGGTATTTGGTATGCCATGTGATGGTGATGGCGTGAGTGTCTAATGTATGGAGTGAGATAGTGAAGGGGATTGACATCAATATGATTATATTCTATTCGATAGAACAAAATGAGTCTAGCTTGTTGTCTTCTTGATTGCAAGGTATTCCAATTCAAATCCTTAATTATATTTGTGACCGTGCCCGGTGTCTTGCTGTAAGTATTTGTTACAAATCTGGAAGCTTGAAGCTGAACATTTTCAATTTTAAGGGTAACACACACTAGAGCAATATTCCAAGGATGGTCTAACAATGCTGTTATATGCCGCTGCCTTAGTTTCCATTTTAGAAGAATTAATGTTTCGTTTTAAGAAATCTAAGCTCTGGCTTGCTTTACTACTAATTTTATTTACGTGAGGTGACCAGTTTAAAGTTGAGCTTACTTCAACGCCAAGATAGGTGGCTTGGTTTACAACAGACAGAGGTTGATTGTGAAGAGTGTAGGCTGTTTTTAATGGTTTACGGTTTCTCGTAACACGCATGTTATGACATTTTTCTATGTTAAAAGACATCTTCCATTTCAGCTACCACAATGATAGACTATCTAGATCTCTCTGAAACTGAATAGTGTCAGCCAAAGTTTTTATGGATCTGTACATGACACAGTCATCCGCAAATAGACGGACGTTTGACTTCACAGACGAAGGTAGATCATTAATGTAGAGCAGAAACAGAAGAGGCCCAAGAACTGATCCCTGGGGTACGCCAGAAATTACAGGGGCCATGGTGGAAGTTGCCCCATCTACAACCTGTTGACTACGGTTACCAAGAAAAGCTTTAATCCAAGAGTGTGTAGTGCCCGTGATGCCATAATGGGCTAGTTTTAGCAACAATCTACCGTGGTGTACAACATCGAAGGCTTTGCTAAAATCCATGATGGCAACATCCATCTGGTCTCTCTGCATGACCCAAAGGACCACCAGCTTTCAGAAATTACTGGTCCTCCAAGATTTCAAGTGGTCCGACGATTTATCTGTTATTTAACTTAAATTTCAACTTACTTTCCAGACTATCCACAATGTTTTGTGCATTTATAAAAAGAAAACTATACTATCTACTAAACTAACTCAATATCCCTTTCATATTTTCGCTGTACTTCAAGCTTCTCTTCATTAGTTTTAGGTTTTTAGGCGTAGGTTCAACCACCCCCGGAATGAAATTCCACATCTCGAAAACTTGTATTCTTGAAAATGCGCGCGTTCACTCTCCCGCAATATCAAAACATTATTCGGCGCCCTCCAGTATAAAGTCTTACGGTAAACAAAGTATATTCTGATGGTATTAAGATTGATAAAATGCTGATAATTGCTGCTTTTTCAAAATAATAAATGCCATTCTGTTGATTTCCTGATCCGAACGATAAGAATTTTATGTTAATTTGTGTAACGATCATGCAGCGAAGTCCGGAGACATTTTCTGGAGACATTTGCGGATAGCAAATCGATTTTTTGATGCGACAACGGGTTTTTGTCATCCGGGCATCTAGAAAAATTGAAATTTCCAATAAAGTTGCTATTTTTATCCCGGTCTCTAAGTCGGCCCATAAAATAATGATGAAATTATCGGTTTATTATGAACATATAAAGTTGTTTTATTGATGAAAACGGCTTTCCACCAGTATTTGACAATAAGCTGGCCAGGATTTTTAACTGGTCCGACGGATCAACCAAATTTCTAGTTTCACTGGTCCTCCCGATTTTTTACTGACCCCGGGTCAACGGACCACCGTTAGTGTCGAGCCCTGATAATTGTTCATATAATGATATATACACTATACAGAAGAAAACAATATTTACATGGGGTACATATTGACAGGGATGTATAATAGAGGGATCCGCAACTCCGTGCATAAATCCAATAACGGCGAAAATATGCTGTCGTGGCTGATGATCCAGTCAGAAAAGCCGATAATTATTGATTTTATCGACAACGCGTAATAGCTTAACGGTGTTAATCGAGATGATATTTGACCATGGTAATTTAAATCCCGATTGTCACGTCATTTATCATTCAATATTTAACATGTTACCCATTTTAGAAAGCTGAAATGTCGCTCTTTCTAAATATCTAATTTATATGTCAATGCATAACATATCAAAAAAGATATGACGAGTTAAACACAAAGTAATTACTTTTTGTCTTCCAACTGCGACGGAGTTTCGGGTAAAAATATCGTCAACTTCAATGTAAATTATATTATTTCATTGTCATTTTTAGTCAGAAATTTGACAAGTAACATTCATAAGAGAGCTTATAGATTGAGGTTTTTTCTGTGTTATGGTCGATTATTTATTTGAACTATCCAAGTTATTGCGTCGAGTTAAAATCAAAAGTTTTACTGGCAGCCGCGGTCGATTTAAGCGGCTGCGAGAAGCGATATTCAATTTTAGATCACCAAATAATAACCGCTTTTAATTAAATATTTAAGAAGTAATCATCGTTCGAAAAGCTTGGAGATTTATAATTTATATTAAGTAATTTAATTAGAAAACAGATGAAAAAATAATACGGAAATCGCGATACCGATTTTTTCTGTGTTCTCAACCGCGTCAGATACTGTATCTGTAATTTCCAATCAGTTGCTAAAAACTATTCTCAAATAGACGTTTATTAAAATAAATTGTTTATATTTAAATAATATCAATTACAATGTTTAAAAGATTAATTATATTGACTTACACAAAACATACACATGCGGTCTACTGTAATAACAAGTCTTTAGCCTCCATCATTCAATCGGTACAAGAATATTCTCAAACGAAATTTGTCACACATCCAACACCCATAAACAACTTTTTCACATATCGACCTTTGATGAGTCCCTTTATTTGACAAACAAGTACAATCACAATAGATCTTTGCAACAAATTTAGAAAATGGTTTAATCATGATAATTAGCATGCGTCCTTTAAATTGTTCCTACGTTGACTGTTTTCACGTTGTTTCCATTTTCGGTATTGCAATTAAAAATCAAACAATAACAATTATCTTGCTAATGTACCCTTTATCATAATTTACATATGATTTTATGTACAATCTCAGTTTTGTTCATTATGGCATACAGTAAAGATGATTTTGTTAATTTCTCAGATATTGAGAATCTTGATAAGATATTAGGTGATTTTACAGCAAGTGAATACGATTTTAGTGATAGTGACTTTGAGGTGGAACAGGAACCAAAATCTAAATCTATCAAATCTAGTAGGAATACAGAGAAAAATGATACAGAGACACCTAAGAAAAAATTGTATCAATGTGATGAGTGTGACAGGTCTTGTGCTTCGATTTTTGGGATGCGTGGCCATCTTCGCACAAAGCATGGGAAGCAGAATATAAAAGGTAAGACCATACCAAAAACTATTGTCCTAACGGCCTAGTCTGCTTCATAAGGTCAACCAGTGCTGGTATCAAAATAAAAGTCAGTCGGCGTCATTGAGTCAACCAGTACTGGAGTCACAATTAAAGAGGCATACATTGTATAATTACCAAGTCACAACTTCCATCTGAAATTGCTTATCTTGAATTAAAGTTAAAATTCAATCACTGCCATACTGTCTGGCATATGTATATGCCATTTTCTTTTTATAACACGTGCAGTTTATGCCTCTTTTCTCGAAGTCACTTTTTACCAGTACTAAAAATAACCAAGTTTCCTGGTGGTATTCAGACTAATAAGGAATAATAAAGAGCAAATACTTCACATCAATTTAATATCCATATTAGAATTTTACATCAATTCAATGTCTATCGAATTTTGCGAAAACGTATTAATATCAAAGTCAAGCTGAAAATACAGTTTGTCACAATACAAAACTCAAAACTTATTTCACTCCAGAATACAATATAGCTTGAAGCATTTTCAATACATATCTCATTAATATTCACTTATATCGGTTAAAGTGAGAAACATATCAGTTCCGTTTTTCATATCCCCTATTTACAAAATTTATATACAATTTTTTATTACATTTCAGTATCTGCATATCGAAAAGGGAACACTAACACAGAGAAAGCTGAACCTTTCAATCTTAACAGTACACAGTTTTCAAACACATTCTCATGTGTCTTCTCTCAATCTCTGGAGAATGTAAGTAATAACAAGTTTCGGAACATGAAACGCTCAGTTAATGGACGAAATATAATAGATATCATCACAAAAATTCAAGACAATGAAGATGTTCTTAGTCAAATAGCTAGTTATCTTGAACCTAGGTATCATGAGGTTTTCAACTCGGCAGCTTCAAGTGAAAGTAGTACTAGTGAATCACATCTTACAGAAATTCCATGAACTTATGTATATGGAGGATTCTATAGATCAAATATAAAAAATATGTGAAGTTGCTGTGGGATCAATTCCAACTAGACAGTTCATTGTAGTTTTACACCGTCAGTTGCTAACAGATCTAATAGAAAATAGGGCATCTATGTACAAAATACCTTATAAAAAAGGCATTACAACACCTTTGAATTATAATGAACAGTCTGTTATTCTTCATATAAGCGTGTATGTATTGTACTAGTTGAAGAAGAAGACCCATGCAAGAGACACAGAAGCCATCACCAGTCTAATAAAAAACTGTAATGACTCAGAAAAGACTTTCATAGATAAATATTCATGTTGGACAACAACCATTAGTCGTGGCGGACTTGTAGTCCCGAGTGATGATTTCTTCTTATTCATGCGGGAATGTGAAATTTGTCTCAGAAGAAATGTGAATGAATGTGAAATCAGCAAGGACTCCTTCATTAGTGCTAAAGAAATTATCATGAAAGATCATATGGTCAAGTTCTACTCAGAAAAACTTCTAAATGATAAAATATCCCAACATGTTATTGAACCATGTATTACAATATTTTTGAATGTTCGTGGTCCTGCAGTGGCAAAACTTAAACGTAGACAACTCATAGGGGACAAAAAAGATGCTGCCAAATCATTGAGAAAAGTGCTTCATGACAAAACAAACTCTGATAATTAGAATGACTTTGGCAATACTTGAAAAAGCCTACTTGATGATATCCAGTATGAAAGAACAAGCTACTGCTATCACTAACATCTGTTCTTAACTAAACAATATAAATCCACGTGTCATATATTTGTTTTACCGAAAGAAACATGTAAGACAAATATTGTGGAAACCAGAACAAGTTCTCAATAATATTAGTTAAATCAAAATTGAAATATACTGTTCTCAAAGCTGCACACCATCAGATGAGTATAGAACTCTTAAATATAATTTTTGATATAAATACTAAATGAAGTGAAATTATATTTACTAACATACATTTTTTATGTAAATTAAATTGTTTAGACATTTTGCTATCCCTTGAAAGAATTTACAAATTTTATTATTATAATTTCATTTATATCTAGTTACATATACATGTAGAGAGTAACTGCAAACAAGATCTTATTGTATGGTTGCTATAAAAAGTGCTGTTAACAAGTTATTTAAGATTGAATAAACTTTATTTGCTTCAGAATTTGTTAATTATTTTGATTTTTTTTTTCTTTAAATGTTCATAAACTTCTTTATACTGATAAATCTGAGGGTATGCTGCTGTACATGATGTAATAGTGATAAATTAGTACACATAGTACACAACATAAAAAGTCTTTATCCGAAATTAATAAAAAATGCTTTTTCTATTAAACACAACCTATCATTATCATATAACTATCATCAATATTAAATAAATTGATTGTAGGAAGTAATGATGTAGTTTTCAAGTTGTATTTCCAAATGTCATTTTATCTATATATTTATTTCAGAACAACAATACAATAGCATTCCCCTTTACTTTACATTCAAATAAAAGTTTTGCAAGCAGTTAAGTTGGCCTTCTATTTCATATGTTTTACTCTTTTCCGAAGTGGTAAGTCATCTAATGGAGCAAGTTCTATTCTTCGCTTCGTATTTCCACGAAACGGTTCTATTGCTTGGCTTCCTGCAGTACGGATTTTAACCATCGAATTGTTAAAGTCATACAACCGTGGATTTGTATTGCTGCCCAAACTAGCTCGATGTATTCCAAAGTGTTGTTCGATTGTGTCTTGATTAAATTTTTCAGTCAAAACAAATTCCATTCCTTGATTTAAAAAAAACTCGACACAATCTATCACGGAATTCACGGTGATGTAAAACCCGTCTAATGTTTGGAAGCTGAGCATCATTCCATTTATCTGACCTTTAGTGAATGTTCCCCGTCTATTTTCCACACTTCTTTTCCAATCTTCAAAGTATTCTAGAAACTCTTGTTTCAAATATAGCAATCTACTGTCATTAACATCTCTGTATTCTCTCAAATTTTCATTGCGAGTCCGATTGGTTTCACCAAGATGCCTGGTATTTAGACAATCGAAAAATTTATCCATGTGTCTAATAAATTTGACAGATTCTGTCACACGATCATCATAATTTAGCTCTAAAGCATGGGCAACAGTAGATGAAAGGACTTGAGTCGCTAGTTTAACTTTCATTGCACCAAACGAAGTAAAATCGATGTGTTCTTGTGTCAGTTTTGGACAAAGTCTGTAAAGGCCACAACAATGGTCCTTATACAGGTTGATAATCTGCATCCATGATATATCATGACCGTCTTTCCACATTTTGCGACTATTGCGATGAGAATATAAATTCGAAAAGCTATTTCTTGTAGTTTTTATGAGGTGGGGTACATCACTGATAAAGAATATCTCTCTAGGTTCATGGGAAAATACATTATTACTTTTGTACACAGTGCCATTTCCGCCTCAATGAAGACGAATAAAACGCCTGTTTGGTGCTGCCCCATCACTTGTAATGAAGAGCACTTTAAGACCAACATCCACTTCACATACCTCAACTGCTTCCCATAACATGCAAAATAACTGGTCGGAAGTTACTCCATTAGTTGCAAAATGAGCGTGTGGGAATTTCAAATTTGACGATATACCACGTACCATCACAACCAACACATATTTCGCTAAACTGTCACATTCATTTTTTTAGATCGTTCAAATTGTTATTGATTGAGCCAAGATTCACAAATCCTATGAGTTCACCAGTATGTCTGTCATAAACGAGGTCACTCTTAATTTTAACTTCATCTTGAAGCAACCCAACTATCCTTTGGTGATCTGTGTAGCCTGAAAGACAATTATTGGAAAGTTAAATTTATATAATATTAATATGTACATTAAAGCTGCACTCCTCCAGATTTAGGGCAATACAGTAAAAAAAAAGATAAATATATAAACGAAAAGTGATCTAACAATCTTAAGGCACTTCTTTTTATTAAAAACAACAACAGATATCAACGATTAGTTTCCTTCTTTGTTAATGAAGTACCAGAAAACGGCATATCAAGTAAAAATATCATAAAATATGCCTTACTCCTTTAGTAACGGGGTAGAACTATGTTGATAAAATCAGTACATTCTGTCATATTATACGAAAGGCATGTAAAACGTCTGATAAGATTGTGCATATTTACACATTTGTTAACATGCAGATATATTATGTGTTGTGTTAGGAGAAAACTGGGCACAGTGCATGTGCGTCCCAGATTAGCCTGTCAGTCCGCAGACACTTTCCGCTTTTATGAAATTTTTCGTTTAAATGATGTCTCTTCTTAGCGAAAAATAAGGTTAAGTTCAGTTCAGGCCAAAAGTGTCATCCCGGATTAGCCTGTGCGGACTGCACAGGCTAATCTGGGACGACACTTTTCGCACATGCATTTTGTCCAGTTTTGTCAGAATGCGACACATATTTTTCTTACGTTAAGTTTCATTTTATTTATTTATTTTTTTACAGTGGCTTTGCAAAGAATGCATCAGATTCTGCTGCGACAGCGTCTGTAAGAAGATAAAACATACACAATGTAGTTATACTTAAAACAGTATCAAAATCAATCAATGTGAAAATTGGTGACCGTATTGTTTCTAATTATTGCCCAAGATGTTGCATTTTCTAAAAGGGACGTTTATAAGTGGGTCAGTCACTAAAACCAGACACAAAAAGTCTCTTTTAAATGAAACAATTACAAAATATAAATATTTATAAATACAAACATCCTGAAGTATTAAGTAGTGGGGGTGGTGGATGTTAAAGGGGAGGGGGGGGGGGCTTGGTCCCACGCCGAAACCCTGTAGATCAAACCACATGTTGTTCAATTTTATCTTAATATGCGTTTTTAAAGCGATTTACTTGAATGCCATAACTATATTGCTGGTGGAATGATATTATTGTTGTTGGGTTTATGCAGTAATGTTAAGCGCTGACATAAGAAGTTGATATGATATATCAACTTCCAAAAAGATAAAGAATTACTAAAGTCTTGC
This sequence comes from Dreissena polymorpha, assembly GCF_020536995.1. Lineage (NCBI taxonomy): Eukaryota > Metazoa > Mollusca > Bivalvia > Myida > Dreissenidae > Dreissena > Dreissena polymorpha. Next base: position 63,364,036 of record NC_068365.1, on the reverse strand, counting down.
ACTAAACCCTTGATATATAATACATACAGAAATTAGAAAATGTTAGACATACCTTTAATCTTAAACACTTTGGATTTCTTCTGAACAGAAGCGTATTTCTTTCTTTGGCCGACTCTTGTCTTCCTTCGTGCTGGCATTTTGAATATTCTTCAAGTAGTCAACAATGAAGATGTCTTTGCAAAGTTATACTTGCATGGTTAGGTGAACATCAACCTGAAATGTAAGGTAACATAAATTTTATCAGAGCAGAAACTACAACGTAAACAAAATTAGCAAGTATGCAACTGCCATTTATCAGTAAGCACATTATAACGTGACATTCCTGGCATGTAAGCAATATCCGTACAGGAACAACTAACATATTTTTTTATTTTTAAATTGATCACATGATCATTGGTATACATTGATACGCATGAACTGTCAAGATATAAAATTGATTGCCAATATGTCTCATAAATTTGGATACTAAAGGGTTCACATATCTCTGTTGTGACCTATTGCAGACGGTATGGTTTGGGTTTAAAATATTCCAAAACATCATCTACCTTATGAAAGCGTTTACAAACTATCCATAAATATAACTCGAAAAGAATAAACTAGTAGTAAATGGAGTTTAAATAGATGTAAACATCTTTTTATTTTATTGTAAAATGTGCAATTGGATAAAAAAAATCCGCCATTCCAACTTAAATAGCATTAAAAGCAAAGGGTAGAAACACACAAATGTTTTGAAAAACAATTCAGTAACATGAGTTTAGTAAATTTGCAGCTTCCATTTATATTTTTAAGATGTTTAAATACACTTGATGCTTCAAGAAAATATGCCATTAACTCCTTGTTTCACCTACAATTCTGCCATTTTCCCCCAAATTCCAATTAAAAAAAAACAGAATTAATTTTATATATGCTTTTCAAATATGTCCACGACACAATTCGATACGTTATCCATCGGTTTATATAAAGTTTAATAATCAGTATAATCTAATATAAACCTGATGATTCAAATAAATTGGTACATGTCGGCTTGTTTAACATACTTTTCCGCCATTTTCCCCCAAATTCAAATCCAGAAAACTAACATAATTAATATCGTGTATGCCTTTCAAATATGTCCACGACGCAATACGATACATTGCCCATCGGTTAATATAAAGTTTCATAATCAGTATAATATAATATAAACCTGACGATTCAAATAAATTGGTACATGTCGGCTTGTTTAACATACATTTCCGCCATTTCCCCCAAATTCAAATCCAGAAAACTAACATAATTAATACCGTATATGCCTTTCAAATATGTCCACGACACAATACGATACATTGCCCATCGGTTTATATAAAGTTTAATAATCATTATAATCTAATATAAACCTGATGATTCAAATAAATTGGTACATGTCGGCTTGTTTAACATACTTTTCCGCCATTTTCCCCCAAATTCAAATCCAGAAAACTAACATAATTAATATCGTATATGTCTTTCAAATATGTCCACGACCCAATACGATACATTGCCCATCGGTTTATATAAAGTTTCATAATCAGTATAATCTAATATAAACCTGACGATTCAAATAAATTGGTACATGTCGGCTTGTTTAACATACATTTCCGCCATTTTCCCCAAAATTCAAATCGAGAAAACTAACATAATTAATATCGTATATGCCTTTCAAATATGTCCACGACACAAAACGATACATTGCCCATCGGTTAATATAAAGTTTAATAATCATTATAATCTAATATAAACCTGATGATTCAAATAAATTGGTACATGTCGGCTTGTCTAACATACATTTCCGCCATTTTGAAATCTATCCTCTACCGAAGGCTATTATTTGCAACCTGATTTTATGACTTTATCATCATAATCTAACATAAATATACATGCGTAACTGATTTTGAAAACATACCTGTCATTGTACCATGTGTATTTGGTCTCGATGATCGTTTAATAACGGTGATTATGATGATTGTTTAACCTAACAAAAGTCGTCTGATCCACCATTTTCGTTTTCAGCTTTAGACGAGTGCGCATGCGCGAAAACTGCACGACAGCATATTCGGCTAAAAATCGAGTTACGGATCCCTCTATTATACATCCCTGATATTGATAACATAACTATAAGTTAAAAATTTCATGTCTCGGATTTATTTGCAGTTGTGTTAGAGCATGACTGAACATTATTTCATTTGATAAAGATTTGTTTTAATTTAACTTTCAGGATATGGGACTTGCTGACAACCCTACTATTTACCAGACCAGCAAAAGTATTCACTCTGGTCTGGGGATAGCAAGGTTGGTCGAATCAACATGATCTGCCAGGAGGTTGGAGATTTAGGCAGGATGGTATTGGTTTTGTTTGTTTTATATTTTGTTTTGTATTGGGTTTATTTCCCTATTGTGTTGTCTTAGTATATTGTAAGACTGCACGTGGGGAACCTGTTAGCCCTAAATAAATTTGGGTAATTGTTTATTTACACATTTGCATATTTATTTGAAAACCCCTATCAAAACGAAATTTAGGAATTTCAAGTGCTGTTTAATTTATTTATTTCGTCTAAAGTATTTAATGATTTAATTTTTATTGCAAAATAAACTTTTTTTAGGCATTTATTGTTCTCGCTTGATGCAAGTGAGTACAATTTTATTGTATTTGGATTTATATAGTATTGTCTGTTAGTATATTTTGATCTTTCTGTTATAAATATAGAGCATTTAAATAGGTAGTGGAATTCATCACCTAATTCCTCAGAAAATGAACATTTTCTGTCATGAACTTGTATGTTTTGCCATCTTCCAGTTTCAATAAGTAGTGTGTGATTCCTAGTAAAGAAGGCAATCAAGTTTTGTGCAAGTATATGAGGTAATACCTTTATGTAACTTCCTTGCGTAAAAGTTTGTTTTATAATTTTGTATGTATTTGTGTCAAGAGTTCTGTCTATATCAGCCATCCAGTTTTGGATATAAATATCCAGTTTTATTGCCAATGATTTAATAAGCCATTTGCCATTATTAATGATTGGCTATACCAGACTCCTGAATAGCCATGGTAACATAGTATTGTTTTTATGTTTTCCATCCAATGGGGACTTTAATAACTTTTTGGAGTGTAGGTCTAAGAGTAAGTGATATATCTTGGAAGACAGTTTTAACGTTTCAGACGATTCCGTGTATTCTGTAAGGCGAGTCCAGAATGCAATAGATTTCTTTTGCATATCAATTTTTATATGTGTGAGGCCAGTTTCTCCATATATCATATATGAAGGTGTAGAGCTTTGTAGGTTGAATATATATTTCAGGAATCGGAGCTGCACTCTTTCGATTATATCCACGTTCCCTATTCTCCATATCTCACTGGCATAAAGAAGTATTGGTTTTATGTTTTTTTTTCAAATAGATCTATTTGCAGGTCATAAGGTAATGATAGTGCTTTTATCTTGCGGAGAAGGGCAAACATGGCCTTAGTGGCTTGTTCAGCAATATATTTTTTTGGTTTTGACAAATGAACCGGTTTTTGTGAAGTATATGCCTAGATATTTATACTCATTTACAGTTTCAATCTCTGCGTTTTCAATTTTGAATTTATGTGTAACATTTCTCCTTGGGTTACCTTTTCCAATGATCATTATTTGGGTCTTGTTTAAATTAATTTTAAGTTTCCAGTTATCACAATATGATTTGAAATTATTTAGTGCGTTTTGTTGATCTGAGGGGTCATCACTGAATATTACTGTATCGTCCGCATAGAGTAGTAGGAACATTTTCAAGTATATTTGCAGTCCTTGGACAGATATTTCATTATTAAGTCCATTTATCCCACATGAGTTAGGTATTGATGCAGATCATTTAGGAAGATATTAAACAGGAAAGGGCTTAAGTTTTCGCCTTGTCGTACTCCGACCAGGCAATCAAAGAAGCAGTTTGCCCTTGGCTTGGTATGACTTGTGATTTTATGTTATTATACATGCTAGTTATTATTTTAAAACATTTACCGTTTATTTTCTCACTTTGTAGTTTCTGCCAGAGACCTTGTCTCCAGACAGAGTCGAACGCTTGTTTGAAATCGACAAAGTAACAGTAAAGTTTCTTTTTGTTTGCATGTGTTATATCAATAAGTGTTTTGAGTATGAAAATATTATCTGAAGTAGAGAGTTTTTTTGCGGAAGCCAGCCTGGGTTTCGTTTATTAGATCATGTTTTTCTGAAAATTTGTTCAATCAATTGCTTAGAATGCATGTGAAGAGCTTGCCAAAACAGCTTAACAGTGAGATTGGCCTTTAGTTTCCTTTGTTATGTCCCCCACTATAGTAGTGGGGACATATTGTTTTTTCCCTGTCTGTTGGTTGGTCTGTTGGTGGTTGGTTGGTTTGCGCCAACTTTAACATTTGCAATAACTTTTGCAATATAGAAGATAGCAACTTGATATTTGGCATGCATATGTATCTTATGGAGCTGCACATTTTGAGTGGTGAAAAATCAAGGTCAAGGTCATCCTTCAAGGTCAAAGGTCAGATATATGGGTCAAAATCGCTCATTTAATGTACACTTTTGCAGTATTTCAATATTTAAGATAGCAACTTGATATTTAGCATGTATGTGTATCTCATAGAGCTGCACATTTTGAGTGGTGAAAGGTCAAGGTCAAGGTCATCCTTCAAGATCAGCTGTCAAATATATGTGGCCAAAATCGCTCATTTTATGAGTACTTTTGCAATATTGAAGATAGCAACTTGATATTTTGCATGCATGTGTATCTTATAGAGCTGCACATTTTGAGTGGTGAAAGGTCAAGGTCATCCTTCAAGGTCAGAGGTCAAATATATGTGGCCCAAATCGCTAATTTTATGAATACTTTTGCAATATTGAAGATAGCAACTTGATAGTTGGCATGCATGTGTATCTCATGGAGCTGCACATTTTTAGTGGTAAAAGGTCAAGGTCAAGGTCATCCTTCAAGGTCAAATATATGGGTCAAAATTGCTCATGTAATGTCACTTCTGCAATATTGAAGCTAGCAATTTTATATTTGAAATGCATGTGTATCTCATGGAGCTGCACATTTTGAGTGGTGAAGGGTCAAGGTCATCCTACAAGGTCAAACGTCATATAGGGGGACATTGTGTTTCACAAACACATCTTGTTTTTATATATGGGTTTTACTTGGTCAATCGTCCAGTTTTCTGGCATAAATCTGCTGTCAAATATTCCAACATGGTTGTAATAGTTGATTTAATATGTTCATTTACTATATTGTCGGCCCCTGAAGAGTTGTTGTTTTTAAGCTGTTTTATGGCCTTGGTTATTTCCTCAGGGGTAATGGGTACATTAATTTCGTAATTGTTGTTTTGTTGTGTAAATTCATTTTCTGGGTTAATTTGTTGCTCCGGTGTATTTTGATCTTCGGTGCTTTCCGAACTAATTTCTTTAAAGACGTTGTAGAGATCATTTAATGTTGCCTCAGTTTGGTTATTTTTACTTTGTGTTGAGTTATTCATTGTTTTCCAGTATAGTTTTGGGTTTTCATCTTTAAATGTCCTTAATTTTGAAATTTTTGAAGTGTTATATTTGTTAAATGATGATTTTAGTGTGATTTTGTATTCTTTGCTGATTTTGTTGAGGTTGTTTTTAAAAAAGGGTGTTTTATGTCTGTTATACATTTTTCTGGCCAAGTGGTATTTATTTCTTATATTAAGACATGTGATGTTGAACCACGTTTTTTTAAGTGTGTTTTGCTTATAAGTCTGGTTATTTTTGTATTTATGTTTAATGGTACCAAACGATTCATGTGAGCATTTAGCGAATAGTTGGGTTATGTCGTTTACGATGCTATTTATGTTATTTTGGTCAATGTTGTTGTTCTCAATAAGCTGGTCTATTTTGTTTTCTATTTGGATAGCAGTTGCAGTATCAAAGTTTTCATTAAAAGTATCTGCTTTGGAGCTGTCCCATAGTTTGGTTTTTGTTATGGTGATATTGTTTTGCGTGTTATTGCACTTTCTTATTTGAGAACTTGTTTTAATTTCAAGTGTTATTGGTGAGTGAACATTTGAGTTTAATTCGCAAAAGTCTTGGATTTCAAAATTAATTATATCCTTTAGTACACTGGATGTGCATAGTGCATAATCAACGGCGTACCGTGTTTCGTTTTTAACTACTTTTTAATTTAATCTTCCTTGATATCACTGTTACTGGCACACACTGTTGAGACATGTATAAAACCATTCTTTATTGCACTGGTTCGTGGTTTTGCATATCAACTTTGGTAATGTAAACATATGTTGACAATGTTTTCAATACATGAATAAGGTTGATAGAGAGAATGTTTCCTGTATCGCCTTTGCCCGTGGACATAAATTGTTTTGTTCAACCAAATTATTAATTATCGCCCTTTAGAATTTTATATTAAACATTGGAACGTAGATGAAATACCCGGTAGGTATATTTGCATGGTGTCCCTAAATTCTCGAAAAATAACCATGGTGGATATTTATCCGTCTACATTTTCGGACATTACTTTTTATTTTTTAAAGTGTCCGGAAAAGTTATTATGGCAAATGTGCAAGTTATCGGCGTTGATTTTAAGATATGAACGCATTTTAATTTATTGGTGGACAAAGGAAACTGACAGTATGTCTGATATTTATATTGACGAATCTAATACGATCGTTTCTATGGTGTTAAACGGCACGGAACATTACAAATGGTGTCCTTCTGCTATAAAGTAAAATTCAACTTAGTTTTAAGTATAAACGCAACCTGTGTAACACATATCTAAAGCCTTAGATAGCCATGGTTCTGATATCTATCCTGACAGTTATTTGGTCTATTCTATGACCATTACAATACATTAATTTTAGATTGTCTAATCACAAATTAACTATTGAAATCGGTAGGCAGTTGCATCTTGCATATACATGTAATTTTAGAATTTAGAATTTTTGTTTTAACGAGAAACATTTATCTATTATTGATTGTGAATACCATGCGTTTTTTCAATGTAGTAAATATGACGTTGTCCGTACAGAAGTTCTATATAACTGGTATATGGGTGGAAATACTATACATGACTTTTATAATCTAATGAGCAAAATGATAATGACACGCTATTGAAATTGTTTGTATGTGTATCATTTTTTTATCAAAGTTGAATAAGCTGATATATGTTTAATGTAACATTAACACAATGTAATATGCTGACATATGTTTGTACTAAGATGATGTGTTCGCATCTACAGACATGTGTTATATTTTGTATTAAATACTGTGTATTTTGGGCTAACGGCCTTAATTTACTTCATAAACTGAGTTGAGTTGAGTTGAGTTGAATGAAAATAATTGGGTCTAATCAACAAACTGTATGAACATGTATCAAATAACGCGATTATTTTGAGAACAAACTATACACATTTCTTTTAAAATACAATGATATTTAAAGTAAATCATCTTTTGTCGTTCATCTTTGGAATGTAACTGCCCAATACGTATTTCAGACATTTGAAAAACATAGAAAACCGTGTGAATATCAAGCCAATTATTTGTGAGAAAAAAATAATAACAAGTGCACGTACTTATTTATTTTATTTCATGCTATAGAAGACGCGTATTATAAATAAGCTCACGGGCAGTGCGGATATTTTGACTATTCGAGTCGGTCACTTGATAAGGACCAGTCGGTCTTTTGATAAGGAAAAATCGGTCACGTCACTTACAGACTTTCAGTCATTATTGAGAAGACGTTTGAGTGCGCTTATTGGTAAAATGAGCATTAAACGTTTAGCACTAGCGTTTGCCTTGTAAAAGAAACGGGAGCCGAGGACGACTTGAAAACCAGAGTCGCCATCCTAGAACAGGCCGTAGCATCGCTCTTGGAAAATGGTAAGTTATAGTTATATAAACGGAATATTAGGTTGTATTTAAATCAAAATTGAAAAAGGCTCTATGTTGCGTTTGTGAGCCATACGCATTACAAGCCAATTATTTATTTAAAAATAATAGACTGTAATCATATACTATTTTCGGTTGTAATCTAAAGTCAACAATTAGTTTTTAGACTATAATTGGGTAGCTTTAAATGCATTACTAATGTATTAGCTTATACGCGTCAGTCATACCACGGAGCGTATCTTATCTAGCGTCTGTGCTCATACTTGACAATTTGCAATGAAACACAATAAACGTGCTTATATTGTCATAGTTTTGGAAACACTTTGATCGAACCGTATTGAGAAAGGTGTTGCTATGTTTTTTTCTTGAAATATTGCAGATGCGATGAGGTTGCAGACAATTCTTAGTCAAGAAAACGCTCTTAAAACTCAGCAATTAATGTTGACAAATCAAGCGAAAACAATCGAGCAACTGGAGGAAAAATTAATGTTCAGGAAAAAAACAATCAAGAAACTTCAGGCCCGCCTGGACAATCACGTCAGCACAGCTGAGACGGATGTTCTCAACAATGTAACTACAGGAATTCACGACTACATTAAGCAGATTGTCGAAGGTAAACCACTGATCTCATACATTTTGACCATTTAAGATGGTTGCGCGCTCTGAAGTTTTCCGTTTATTTTTCTCAAGTACAACTGCGAACCAATAATTCGAATCCTTATTTTCAATTATGTATGTCAAAATGTTGCTTAAAGGGTTAGAATAAAGTTATAAAAAACTTTTTTACACATTGATTTTAGCCATGCTCTGTGAAAAGAGGTTTTAATGCATTTGCGTAAAGGGTCGTCCCAGATTAGCCTGTGCAGTCCGCACAGGCTAATCAAGGACGACACTTTCCGCCTCAACTGGATTATTGCTTAGAAGAGACTTTCTTTAAAAATTATTAAAGCGGAAAGTGTCGTCCCTGATTAGCCTGTGCGACACTTTACGCACATGCGTTAAACCCTCTTTTCTCATAACGCGGCCCATTTGTATATTTTAGGTAAACCCGTTAAACAAGAACCGCACTGGTCATGGGAAGTCCCATTGCCTTCACAGTTGTAAAAACGAAAACTCAAAGTTCTGTCGAGATAAACCAAAATATCCAATTTGATAAAGTTATTCTGAATGATGGCGGTGGTTTCCACGTATATCACGGAATTTTCAGTGCCCCTGTCAGCGGATACTACATTTTCTCAACGTCCATAATGCATCCAGATACTGCCCAGTCTCTTCATGCAGGTATCATGCACAACGGCAATGTTATTGCAATCGCCGGCTCGACGAAGAACATTTGGAACCAAGCAGCGCAAACTGTTGTTCTCAAAGTCTCTGCCGCGGACGAGATTTGGATAAAAAATCTTAATTATGAACATGTATCGGTTTATGTTGGATCATTTTCTACTTTTACCGGTGTCCTGCTTTATCAACTTTAACTGAATGTATCCATCAGTGACCTTAACATATAATGCGCAGTTCATGCGTGTGCTAACTTGGTATAATTATTGACAAAAACAAATTGTGCACTGCTTGACAAAAATCGAAAAATAAACCTAACAACTATTTCCCCTAACTTGCCTTTTTAAAAACGATTTAAATTGCGTCATTTGGAACGAGTCAAAATGCTACGGTAACAAATGCCGAGAATATGACACTAACATATTCTAGACTCAGTGCATACGCCAAAATCGAAAACTATCAAACAAAAATAAGCTCAGTGAGTGGCATTATCTTATGGAACAACTCTTTGGAAGACAATATCATATAAATTAAGTTACACAAATGAAACGCAAAATTATAAACAACAACAAATAATATGTGTACGCATTGTTTACCAAGAAAATTTTCATTTTGACATAATGAAATAAATGAAATATGTTGATGCAAAATATTGTACTCACAATGAGTAATGCAAATCTAGACGAAATGTTCGTTTATTTGTACCAAGTAGACATACACAGATTAATGTTAAATGACAAATAATTAAATTATGAACACATGTTATCATTTTGCAGTCTCAATTTGTAACGTTTTTCGACAGTTTTTTGTGGTACTTAATCATATTACGTAACGCAAACGCATAATAATGCAAAAAGATAACACATTACTGAACGTTGTGATGAATAATACTTTTGGAAAGTATAACACTCCATTAAGCATCTGTAATCTCGTGTATTTGAAAAGACCAGAATATTGTCGCAACATTTAACTTTGGTGTCATTTTATCGCATTCAGTAAACAATAGTGCGGTCACTAAATGTCGAAATAACGAGCATTAGGGTCAACAGCAATCCTCATATTGCACTATTAAATCTCTTCGACGACGACGATTTAATCTGTCCAACGTTTGGATTCCGTTATCTATGTGTTAATTTGTTTATTGTACGTTTTGCCAAACAACTGAGCTTTGATACCAAACTTTATTAATGCAATGCGAACGTTTGTCTGTGAGAATGGAAATGTGTTTGAACTATATAAAATTGTCTTACACCAAACCCTGAAATAAATCAATGTTTCTTTCGAGAACGTTCTGTTTTGTTAAAATAGTGTTTTATCTTGTGTGCTACAGATATTATACAATGAACCGAGTATGATCAACAATGTCAGTATCACTTCACCATCATTTAAAACCAATTAATGTGTGGGAATATCTACTTGGTCTTTTCAAGTATACACATGAACCCATTTATGCCGAGTGGACTCTCCCATCCTTCTAAATTGGATCAATTTATTTCCAAAATTAGGGATGTCTAGTATATTCTTTTCTTTATTTAGAATATTTCTTACAGAAATTCCTGATGCGGCGTCTCATCAGGGTCTACGCCGTTTGCCAAGGCCTTTTTCTAGACGCTAGGCATAAATGGGTTAAGCACATGCAGCTAAAAACCGTACTGTTTTATATTGGGCCATGTAATACGGCTTCGTGATGGGATGCGGGAAAGTTTGTTCAACTATATGTTTTGTGATTAGTTCTGATATAGGCCTTTAAACCACAATTCTTTGCATTAATTTTTAAAAGGTTATGACCAGTCGTAATCATTTGTAATGTTTATTTGCTCAGGTATTGCCCTGTGTCTTATAATACTAAGTGATAGTAAATAGTTGTTTTTCTGTTTAACGAGTGTATTAATGGCTTACGTTTCATCATGAAACAGTTTTCACATTGTCTGATTCTTGTTTATAGCAAGCTAGCTAGCGATGTCGATTGCAGGTGGCTCCAAGATTAACATCGTTCTTTTTTTCCATATTGAATACAGTGCTTCAATGAAGAGGGAAGGAAATTTAAATATGAACACAGATGAAAATTACAACAACAACAACAACAACAACACAGTTGTGTTGTTTCTACGGGGTTTGACTCTATGAACATTATATATGGCGTCATACTGCATTACAATAAATACCAATTCAAGTTGAAGGAACATGCAACTTGTGTAACACATATCTAGTTCTTGAGATAGCTACGGTTCTGATATCTATCACGACAAATGTTCTTGTTCGTATATGCAGAAATTGCAAGACAATAATATAATTTGGTCTACTGAACAAACTGCATAAACATGTATCAAAGAACATAATTATTTTGAATACACAGTATAAACATTTCTTATTAACTATAATAATGTGTAACCTAAACGATTGATTTCGTTCATCTGTAACATAATACTGCGCAATCATATTTCAAGCAATCTTTTACATAGTATATCATCTGCATAACACAATTTCTATACGAGAACATAATATAATAGCATGCACACACTTTATGATCCTATCATTTGCTAAAAAACATATTTATTATAAATTTAAGACGTTTGCTCATAAAAGTAAACTAGTTTTTTTCTCAAAAAGGAAATTGTCGTAATTCGGAACATTATTTATCAGCCTTACATACTTAACGTCGTAATTCTGACGTTTGACTGCGCTGTTTTGTCAATAAGGCTACACTTCTAGCGTAAGTGTGTATTTTCCTTGTTCAAGCAACGCGAGCCGAAGAGGAGTTGAAAACCAAAGTCGCCATCTTAGAACACGGAAAACTCTTTCGGAGTAAAATAAAACAAAAACAAACACAGAATCTCTATGTAATGTCAATCAGAAATTTACCAAACAAGTCGAATTCTTGATTTCAAAATAAGATGTTTATGTTACATAACTAATTAGATTCTATAATTTGGAGTACGTGGAAGTACAGCACTAAGAAACGACAGTAATATTTGAACAAACGTTTTGCAACAAACACATGATATTAATGTTTCTAACTTGTGAAATATACTTAAATCAAACAATATTGAGACAGTTATTACCACGAGTGTCTTGTTTCTTTTATATTAAAGATTCGTTGAGGTTGCAGATAATCCGTACTTAAGAAGACGCGCTAAAATTTCAGCAATATTTACGGATGAAGCGAACATAATAGAGCAACTGAAAGAAAAGCTCAATGTCCAGACATACACCATAAAGGAGCAACAGCACCACCTGGACGAACACGTTAATACTGTTGCAACACCCTGTCTCAGCAATATAACCTTAGGAATTGTAGACTACACCAACCAGATTGTTGACGGTAAACCACATTACACATTTTTAAAAGCAAGTAATGACATTGTTGCAAATGTATACATTTGGCCCCTACATATATAATGGAAAAAGGGTTGGACCTTAAGCTCTACAACATGATTGAGGGTCTTTCCCTTGGGAAAGTATAAGCATATTATGATAGTGAATAACATACATAAATGAAAGTAACCACTGGTCTAATGCCGTGTTACCATGCAAGCCTGTTGTGTGCTGACAGTTGCAGTTCATTATATTTTTTCGAGCTCTAAAGAAAACCAACGATTTATTTAAATTAGAATACTTATTTTCAAGTATGCGTGAGAGCATGTTGCTTTATTGGTAAAATAAGCTAATAAAAATAATACTTTTTACGACAGTGTATTTGTAGATATAACAGATAGAATATTTGACGAAGAACTGGACGACCCATCGAGCGTCCCAATGCTTTCACAGCCGTTAAATCGCAACATCAAATTTCTATTGGAATTAATCAAACTATCCTATTAGATAAATTAATTCTGATTAATGGCGGCGGTTTCCACGTTCAAAACGGAGTTTTCGTTGCCCCTGTGGGCGGCTGCTAGCTTTTCCCAACGTCAATACTGTCTCCTTCTTTACCACAGTCTCTTCATGCAGTCATAATGCACACCAGAATTATTATTGCAATTGCTCACTCGATGCCACACAAGGGGCGTAAACTGTCGTTCTAAAAGTTTCTGAGGCGTACCATATTTGATCAGCAATCTACACCATGAGATGGTATCTGGAGAATTACACTTCTCGTTTTCTGATTGCTGCTTTATCAGCTGTAGCGCTTTAATCTTTTGACGTTCTTTGTTCATTGACGACCTGTCATGACTGGCGTCCATTTCAATTGACGTCATTTAATCACAGAAGTCCTTTTGGCTGACCATTATTTATAATTTCGGGTCGTTCCACAAATACGTGTTTTTTTGTAAATGTGTATATTTTGTTAATTAGCAAAAATTTTATGTAAAACTGTTTTATGTCCATTTGAAAAAACAACTAAAGGTTAACTTATGTTACAAATTTTAAGATGCGGCAATCAATTTTCCGCTTTGTAAGCTCAAAAAGGAAGAACAAAATGGAATAAAAATGAAAGAATTATTTTCAATTTTTGATATGATGAGTTGTGTTCGGCCATTGAGCAGTTCTGTTATTTATTTGTGAGGACTGATAAAACTTTTACGGTAACATACCTTTCAAAGAATGATTTATGCTTCGATAAATATAATAAAAAAACGCTTGCATGCAATACGATAAACCTTACCTGTTGGATGACAACCGCTATCTATGAACATGGCATTGCTTTATATTTGGCCCGTAATGTGTATACTTGTAATGTTTCATAATTAAATTCAACATTTATTTAGCGCATCAATATAAATTGTGTTCTTAAAAATCCACAGATGATTGGCCTCTGTTTAAAAAAGGTTGTACATATTATTGTCGCATTTCAATCCAACTTAATCCCATGTGTCGTGATCTAATAGTATATACAATTTTAAAAATTGCTGCATTTTGAGTAATTCTGTTTTTAAAAACGACGTGTGTGAAGTTAGCTTATTTAGCCTATTTAGCCTATTTAGCATATTTAGTACATAGGTTGAAACAAACATCCTATTTAGCCTATTTGGCCAATTTAACTGCCTCTTCAGCCTTTTTAGCCTATTTTAGCCTATTTAGCCTATTTAGTAAATAGGTTGAAACATACATCCTATGTAGCTTATTTAGCCTTTTTATCAGCATTTTCAGCCTATATAGCCTATTTAGCATATTTTAGCCTATTTAGCCTATGTAATAGCCTTTTCAGCCTATTTAGCCTATTTAGCCTATTTAGTACATAGGTTGAAACATACATCCTATTTAGCATATTTAGCCTATTTAACAGCATTTTCAGCCTATTAGGCCTATTAAGTACATAGTTAACAGCATTTTCAGCCTATTTACCCTATTTAGCCTATTTAGTACATAGGTTGAAACATGCATCCTTTTGAGCCGATTTAGCCTATTTAACAGCCTATTAAGCCTATTTAGTATATAGGTTGAAACATACATCCTATTTTGAATATTTAGCCTATTTAGCCTATTTAAAAGCATTTTCAGCCTATTTAGCCTATTTAGTATATAGGTTGAAACATACATCCTATTTAGCCTATTTAGCCTATTTAACAGCCTTTTCTGCCTATTTAGTCTTTTTAGCCTATTTAGTGCATAGGTTGAAACATACATCCTATTTAGCCTATTTAACAGTATGTTTAGCCTATTTAGCCTATTAAGTACATAGTTAACAGCATTTTCAGCCTATTTACCATATTTAGCCTATTTAGTACATAGGTTAAAAAATGCATCCTATTTAGCCGATTTAGACTATTTAACAGCCTATTTAGCCTATTTAGTATATAGGTTGAAACATACATCCTATTTAGCCTATTTAGCGTATTTAACAGCCTTTTCAGCCTATTTAGAAAGTTTAGAACATAGGTTGAAACATACATCGTATTTAGCCTGTTTAGCCTATTTAACAGCCTTTTCAGCCTATTTAGCCATAGCTTGAAACATACATCGTATTTCGCCTATTTATCCTATTTAACAGCCTTTCAGCCTATTTAGAAAGTGTAGTACAAATGTTGAAACATACGGTACATCCTAATTAGTCTATTTAGCCTATTTAATAGCATTTTCAGCCTATTTACCTATTTAAAACATAGGTTGAAACATACAACGAACAACAGTTATCCCCCGGAAGAGACCTAGTGCACGCTGACCAGCCGTCGACTGCCTGTCGGGCTGACCTAGTTTCGGCCGGGACTTTTAATTAGGATCGGAGCCAGGTGCAACCTATTTAGCGTATTACGCGACATTTTTGCCTGTGAGCGGGTATGCCCCTTAAAGGGCCCCTTTCGAACGAACAAGAGTTATCCCCCGGAAGAGACCTAGTGCACGCTGACCAGCCGTCAACTGCCCATCGGGCTGAACTAGTTTCGGCCGGGACTTTTAATTAGGATCGGAGCCAGGTGCAACCTATTTAGCGTATTACGCGACATTTTTGCCTGTGAGCGGGTATGCCCCTTTAAGGGCCCCTTTCGGACGAACAAGAGTTATTCCCCGGAAGAGACCTAGTGCACGCTGACCAGCCGTCGACTGCCCATCGGGCTTAACTAGTTTCGGCCGGGACTTTTAATTAGGATCGGCCCCGTGCATGCAGCCTATTTAGCCTTCATCTCGTATGCGTCATTTCCCAGTGAGCGGGTATGCCCCTTTAAGGGCCCCTTTCGGACGAACAAGAGTTATCCCCCGGAAGAGACCTAGTGCACGCTGACCAGCCGTCGACTGCCCATCGGGCTTAACTAGTTTCGGCCGGGACTTTTAATTAGGATCGGCCCCGTGCATGCAGCCTATTTAGCCTTCATCTCGTATGCGTCATTTCCCAGTCAGCGGGTATGCCCCTTTAAGGGCCCCTTTCGGACGAACAAGAGTTATCCCCCGGAAGAGACCTAGTGCACGCTGACCAGCCATCGACTGCCTGTCGGGCTGACCTAGTTTCGGCCGGGACTTTTAATTAGGATCGGAGCCAGGTGCAACCTATTTAGCGTATTACGCGACATTTTTGCCTGTGAGCGGGTATGCCCCTTTAAGGGCCCCTTTTGAACGAACAAGAGTTATCCCCCGGAAGAGACCTAGTGCACGCTGACCAGCCGTCGACTGCCCATCGGACTGAACTAGTTTCGGCCGGGACTTTTAATTAGGATCGGTCGAACGAACAAGAGTTATCCCCCGGAAGAGACCTAGTGCACGCTGACCAGCCGTCGACTGCCCATCGGGCTGAACTAGTTTCGGCCGGGACTTTTAATTAGGATCGGCCCCGTGCATGCAGCCTATTTAGCCTTCATCTCGTATGCGTCATTTCCCAGTGAGCGGGTATTCCCCTTTAAGGGCCCCTTTCGGACGAACAAGAGTTATCCCCCGGAAGAGACCTAGTGCACGCTGACCAGCCGTCGACTGCCCATCAGGCTGAACTAGTTTCGGCCGGGACTTTTAATTAGGATCGGCCCCGTGCATGCAGCCTATTTAGCCTTCATCTCGTATGCGTCATTTCCCAGTGAGCGGGTATGCGCCTTTAAGGGCCCCTTTCGGACGAACAAGAGTTATCCCCCGGAAAAGACCTAGTGCACGCTGACCAGCCGTCGACTGCCTGTCGGGCTGACCTAATTTCGGCCGGGACTTTTAATTAGGATTGGAGCCAGGTGCAACCTATTTAGCGTATTACGCGACATTTTTGCCTGTGAGCGGGTATGCCCCTTTAAGGGCCCCTTTCGGACGAACAAGAGTTATTCCCCGGAAGATCCCTAGTGCACGCTGACCAGCCGTCGACTGCCCATCGGGCTTAACTAGTTTCGGCCGGGACTTTTAATTAGGATCGGCCCCGTGCATGCAGCCTATTTAGCCTTCATCTCGTATGCGTCATTTTCCAGTGAGCGGGTATGCCCCTTTAAGGGCCCCTTTCGGACGAACAAGAGTTATCCCCCGGAAGAGACCTAGTGCACGCTGACCAGCCGTCGACTGCCTGTCGGGCTGACCTAGTTTCGGCCGGGACTTTTAATTAGGATCGGAGCCAGGTGCCACCTATTTAGCCTATTACGCGACATTTTTGCCTGCGAGCGGGTATGCCCCTTTAAGGGCCCCTTTCGGACGAACAAGAGTTATCCCCCGAGAGAGACCTAGTGCACGCTGACCAGCCGTCGACTGCCCATCGGACTAAACTAGTTTCGGCCGGGACTTTTAGTTAGGATCGGCCCCGTGCATGCAGCCTATTTAGCCTTCATCTCGTATGCGTCATTTCCCAGTGAGCGGGTATGCCTCTTTAAGGGCCCCCTTCGAACGAACAAGAGTTTTCCCCCGGAAGAGACCTAGTGCACGCTGACCAGCCGTCAAATGCCTGTCGGGCTGACCTAGTTTCGGCCGGGACTTTTAATTAGGATCGGAGCCAGGTGCAACCTATTTAGCGTATTACGCGACATTTTTGCCTGTGAGCGGGATGCCCCTTTAAGGGCCCCTTTCGGACGAACAAGAGTTATTCCCCGGAAGAGACCTAGTGCACGCTGACCAGCCGTCGACTGCCCATCGGGCTTAACTAGTTTCGGCCGGGACTTTTAATTAGGATCGGCCCCGTGCATGCAGCCTATTTAGCCTTCATCTCGTATGCGTCATTTCCCAGTGAGCGGGTATGCCCCTTTAAGGGCCCCTTTCGGACGAACAAGAGTTATCCCCCGGAAGAGACCTAGTGCACGCTGACCAGCCGTCGACTGCCTGTCGGGCTGACCTAGTTTCGGCCGGGACTTTTAATTAGGATCGGAGCCAGGTGCAACCTATTTAGCGTATTACGCGACATTTTTGCCTGTGAGCGGGTATGCCCCTTTAAGGGCCCCTTTTGAACGAACAAGAGTTATCCCCCGGAAGAGACCTAGTGCACGCTGACCAGCCGTCGACTGCCCATCGGACTGAACTAGTTTCGGCCGGGACTTTTAATTAGGATCGGTCGAACGAACAAGAGTTATCCCCCGGAAGAGACCTAGTGCACGCTGACCAGCCGTCGACTGCCCATCGGGCTGAACTAATTTCGGCCGGGACTTTTAATTAGGATCGGCCCCGTGCATGCAGCCTATTTAGCCTTCATCTCGTATGCGTCATTTCCCAGTGAGCGGGTATGCCCCTTTAAGGGCCCCTTTCGGACGAACAAGAGTTATCCCCCGGAAGAGACCTAGTGCACGCTGACCAGCCGTCGACTGCCCATCAGGCTGAACTAGTTTCGGCCGGGACTTTTAATTAGGATCGGCCCCGTGCATGCAGCCTATTTAGCCTTCATCTCGTATGCGTCATTTCCCAGTGAGCGGGTATGCGCCTTTAAGGGCCCCTTTCGGACGAACAAGAGTTATCCCCCGGAAAAGACCTAGTGCACGCTGACCAGCCGTCGACTGCCTGTCGGGCTGACCTAGTTTCGGCCGGGACTTTTAATTAGGATTGGAGCCAGGTGCAACCTATTTAGCGTATTACGCGACATTTTTGCCTGTGAGCGGGTATGCCCCTTTAAGGGCCCCTTTCGGACGAACAAGAGTTATTCCCCGGAAGATCCCTAGTGCACGCTGACCAGCCGTCGACTGCCCATCGGGCTTAACTAGTTTCGGCCGGGACTTTTAATTAGGATCGGCCCCATGCATGCAGCCTATTTAGCCTTCATCTCGTATGCGTCATTTTCCAGTGAGCGGGTATGCCCCTTTAAGGGCCCCTTTCGGACGAACAAGAGTTATCCCCCGGAAGAGACCTAGTGCACGCTGACCAGCCGTCGACTGCCTGTCGGGCTGAACTAGTTTCGGCCGGGACTTTTAATTAGGATCGGAGCCAGGTGCCACCTATTTAGCCTATTACGCGACATTTTTGCCTGCGAGCGGGTATGCCCCTTTAAGGGCCCCTTTCGGACGAACAAGAGTTATCCCCCGGGAAAGACCTAGTGCACGCTGACCAGCCGTCGACTGCCCATCGGACTGAACTAGTTTCGGCCGGGACTTTTAGTTAGGATCGGCCCCGTGCATGCAGCCTATTTAGCCTTCATCTCGTATGCGTCATTTCCCAGTGAGCGGGTATGCCTCTTTAAGGGCCCCCTTCGAACGAACAAGAGTTTTCCCCCGGAAGAGACCTAGTGCACGCTGACCAGCCGTCAAATGCCTGTCGGGCTGACCTAGTTTCGGCCGGGACTTTTAATTAGGATCGGAGCCAGGTGCAACCTATTTAGCGTATTACGCGACATTTTTGCCTGTGAGCGGGATGCCCCTTTAAGGGCCCCTTTCGGACGAACAAGAGTTATCCCCCGGAAGAGACCTAGTGCACGCTGACTAGCCGTCGACTGCCCATCGGACTGAACTAGTTTCGGCCGGGACTTTTAATTAGGATCGGCCCCATGCATGCAGCCTATTTAGCCTTCATCTCGTATGCGTCATTTTCCAGTGAGCGGGTATGCCCCTTTAAGGGCCCCTTTCGGACGAACAAGAGTTATCCCCCGGAAGAGACCTAGTGCACGCTGACCAGCCGTCGACTGCCTGTCGGGCTGACCTAGTTTTGGCCGGGACTTTTAATTAGGATCGGAGCCAGGTGCCACCTATTTAGCGTATTACGCGACATTTTTGCCTGTGAGCGGGTATGCCCCTTTAAGGGCCCCTTTCGGACGAAAAAGAGTTATCCCCCGGAAGAGACCTAGTGCACGCTGACCAGCCGTCGACTGCCCATCGGACTGAACTAGTTTCGGCCGGGACTTTTAGTTAGGATCGGCCCCGTGCATGCAGCCTATTTAGCCTTAATCTCGTATGCGTCATTTTCCAGTGAGCGGGTATGCCCCTTTAAGGGCCCCTTTCGGACGAACAAGAGTTATCCCCCGGAAGAGACCTAGTGCACGCTGACCAGCCGTCGACTTCCTGTCGGGCTGACCTAGTTTCGACCGGGACTTTTAATTAGGATCGGAGCCAGGTGCCACCTATTTAGCCTATTACGCGACACTTTTGCCTGTGAGCGGGTATGCCCCTTTAAGGGCCCCTTTCGGACGAACAAGAGTTATCCCCCGGAAGATCCCTAGTGCACGCTGACCAGCCGTCGACTGCCCATTGGACTGAACTAGTTTCGGCCGGGACTTTTAATTAGGATCGGCCCCGTGCATGCAGCCTATTTAGCCTTCATCTCGTATGCGTCATTTCCCAGTGAGCAGGTATGCCTCTTTAAGGGCCCCTTTCGGACGAACAAGAGTTATCCCCCGGAAGAGACCTAGTGCACGCTGACCAGCCGTCGACTGCCTGTCGGGCTTACCTAGTTTCAGCCGGGACTTTTAATTAGGATCGGAGCCAGGTGCAACCTATTTAGCCTATTACCCGACATTTTTGCCTGTGAGCGGGTATGCCCCTTTCGGACGAACAAGAGTTATCCCCCGGAAGAGACCTAGTGCACGCTGACCAGCCGTCGACTGCCCATCGGACTGAACTAGTTTCGGCCGGGACTTTTAATTAGGATCGGCCCCGTGCATGCAGCCTATTTAGCCTTCATCTCGTATGCGACATTTCCCTGTGAGCGGGTATGCCCCTTTAAGGGCCCCTTTCGGACGAACACGAGTTTTCCCCCGGAAGAGACCTAGTGCACGCTGACCAGCCGTCGACTGCCTGTCGGACTAACCTAGTTTCGGCCGGGACTTTTAATTAGGATCGGAGCCAGGTGCCACCTATTTAGCCTATTACGCGACATTTTTGCCTGTGAGCGGGTATGCCCCTTTAAGGGCCCCTTTCGGACGAACAAGAGTTATCCCCCGGAAGAGACCAAGTGCACGCTGACCAGCCGTCGACTGCTCATCGGACTGAACTAGTTTTGGCCGGGACTTTTAATTAGGATCGGCCCCGTGCATGCAGCCTATTTAGCCTTCATCTCGTATGCGTCATTTTCCAGTGAGCGGGTATGCCCCTTTAAGGGCCCCTTTCGGACGAACAAGAGTTATCCCCCGGAAGAGACCTAGTGCACGCTGACCAGCCGTCGACTGCCTGTCGGGCTGACCTAGTTTCGGCCGGGACTTTTAATTAGGATCGGAGCCAGGTGCCACCTATTTAGCCTATTACGCGACATTTTTGCCTGTGAGAAATATAGGTTTAGTGTAACCATTATTCACCCATCCGCGCATGCGGGGCGTTTTGGCTCCCGGATTCTTGTTTATTATTATTTCTTCGCGAATTTAAGCTGGCTCTCGGATTTTTTTACTGTTATTTTTGCGTTGGTATTGCCGAGTTCTTGACAAAATTAAGTGTAGTTCATGATGTGCAATTGGATATATTTATCTAACTTAATTCAAAAAGACCAATTTAACAAAATATACGTGCAACATCGTGCACACTGTCACGCCTTAAGACATGTATGTTTCAGCATTCATGTGATAATGAGTGATGATCCTGTTCAGATATTTGGTTGTTACGTTACATCTCAACGAATCAGTGATACGAATAATTATTCGGTAATAAATTAGACTATCGCACGGTGTAATGAATTAATTTCAACCAGGCGAAAGTCTGTTTTGATGCTCTGTCGACAAAACTTTCAGTAAATAATACTGTTGACGCTTAATTATATAACTTAACTTTAAATGACACACGACACTCTAGACATAATATAGCAACGTCTGCCCGCCCCAAATGTTATTTGCTTTGTGGCATTTTTATTGTGCAGATTCACATGTGTTACTGGTGGTGTGCGGTAAAAATGCCAGAGGTAAAAATGCCATAGGTAAAAATGCCAGAGGTAAAAATGCCATAGGTAAAAATGCCAGAAGTAAAGTGGTAAAAATGCCATAGGTAAAAATGCCAGAGGTAAAAATGCCATAGGTAAAAATGACAGATGCTATATGGTAAAGTAGAGTTTTGAGCAATATTTTTAAGGATATTGAGAACAGGTTTTGATGGAATAACATTCTAAGTTTATGTTACTTATTACATTTTTTTACTAATTGAACATGCTATATTTATTCTAAATTTAGACTGTAATTTGGTGTTTTTTCCGTAATTTATTCATTATGATTATTGAGCAATGGGATAATTTATATTGGATATATTAAATTAGAGTCAATAACATTGACTTATTTGCATACCCCTCAATTTCTTGATAAATTGTATAAACTTTGGTCGACAAGAAATGCAAGAACAAACCAAGACATTTGCATCTTTAATTTCGGATCTCTAGATTTTCTGAGAGCGCGCGCTTTCGGTAATAGTGCCAAAAGCGATATGAAGTAAAATATTATATACAATATTTCAGTGGTGGAAAAAATTGACTCTCTAATGAATCTATATATTATCGGCTCTAAGTTTAAATGCTTTAATACAGAAATTAGCTAGACGTATCAATACATATTTTCTGGTCTCATTTAATAATAAATGTAAACATAATCACCATCAAAACCCTGCTTGTTTGTCACATTGTTTTAATAATTTATTGTCTTCAAAAATCAAAAGATTCCATTTTAACAATAAAAATCAAACAGCTTTTAAAAGGACATGTCAAATTAAAAAAATGTTTCCGTAACGTAAGCAAAGAATGTAATTCCTACAATACTCAATATCCTGAAAAAAAATTGCTACAAACTCTATTTTACTAAATAACATCTGGCATTTTTACCTATGGCATTTTTACCTCTGGCATTTTTACCACTTTACTCCTGGCATTTTTACCTCTGGCATTTTTACCTCTGGCATTTTTACCTATGGCAGTTTTACCTCTGGCATTTTTACCTACATTCGTTTGGTGTATAATCTATTTTGGATTCAAGTATCGATGCTATGGAAAATACTAAATTGTGTTTATTTAATAAAACTACTATCTCAGTTGTTAGTAAAATTGGATGAGCTCATTTGAAGCTCAAAACGTTGGTAGTCGTCCGAACTAAATTTATGTCCGTTAGAGCAAGAGTAGGGGGACAGTACTAATTGTTTTGTAAACATGCATATTACGTTTAATTATCTTACAAATAGGTTAACATGTTAAAAGGTTTAAACACATTGTATCCAGACAAACGGCACCCGGCAAATCGGCTCCCTGCGTTTTTGGCATTCCCGGACAATGGGTTCCTCGAATAAATTGTCCTCTTGGAAAATCGGCATCAGTTTGCTTTGTCACTCAGGCAATCGGCTCCCGAATAATCTTCCCCTATTTTCGCTATTAGAATACATATTCAATTATGATATTTCTGCGCGGACTGCCTTTCAATGTTGATAGGTAAATGTATTTTTTTACAAATTAATTGTTTCTTAAATATGGTCGATCACAATACATGTACATGTATTTAAATACCGGAAATGACAGATGGCTTGCATTTTCCTTGCCCCAATTTATATACATATACATAACATTATTCAAAAGCAGCGACAACAACAATATTTATAAATTCAGCAATAACGTATATACAAGCTCATAACCTACATTATATATGCATTATACAATTTATAAGTAATGGTAGAATATTGAAGTTGGACGCTAGTTTTATGAACTGGTTAACATTGTAAGTTATGAAGGGAATTAACAATTGCAACTAATATTGAAACCGCACTTCTAATATTTACTAGTTTACTTACAAGACATAAGATTAGAACAATTTGCATTTTGGTGAAACACATATTGATACTGATTGTTGAAATTGAGGTGCTTACATGTCAAAACACGATATTGATATCTCTGCGTGTCAATTATCCCGGCCGCATGACTTATTGTGTTGTTTTTTGTTTGCTTGTAAACAGCTGATTTTAATTAATATAAAGTGAAATCTCTGTCTAATTATGCCCCATCGAAGAAGAGGGGGTTTATTGTTTTGCACATGTCGGTCGGTCGGTCCGTCCGTCCGTCCGTTCGTCTGTCCGTCGGTCGGTCGGTCTGTCGATCGGTCGGTCGGTCCGTCCACCTGATGGTTTCCGGATGATAACTCAATAACGCTTACGCCTAGGATCATGAAACTTCATAGGTACATTGATCATGACTTGCGGATGACTCCTATTGATTTTGATGTCATTAGGTCTAAGGTTAATGCCACAGTGACTCGTTCTTGGATGTAGTTTGAGAGAAAATGTGCAGATCATATTATGTACTGGTGTCGTGGGGTCTCCGTCCCCACCAGATGGTTTCCGGATGATTACTCAAGAACACTTACGCCTAGGATCATGAAATTTCATAAGTACAGGAAGACAACATGTTTTTTACACAACATATATCAGTACAACAATAAAATGTTTGAGGTCAGTATTTAGTTGTTTTAGTACAAATTAAACCAGATTTCTTTTTTCTATAATAAAATACTGAAATACTTCACAATTAAGTAATCCGACATGGTATCCGGACAATCGCTCCTACGGACAATCGCTCCTACGCTAAATTTGACAGGGCAGACAGTCGCTCCTACGATGTTTTGACAGGGCGGACAGTCGCTCCTACGATGTTTTGACAGGGCGGACAGTCGCTCCTACGATGTTTTGACAGGGCGGACAGTCGCTCCTACATTATTTTGCCAACCCGGACAATCGCTCCTACATTATTTTGTCAACCCGGACAGTCGCACCTACATTATTTTTACCCCACGGCAAAACGTAGTGTACGCCGATCAAAGGCTAACACCTATGATTAACCGACAATTAAAATTGCCAACTTGTGTCGAAAAATGCCAAATGCTGTAAGCCAGATATTTAATTCTGAAATCGAAAATGTCTGTACATTCGAATTCGCCAGCATGTTGCATTTTATGAATTTCGTCTTCAATGTATAATTTTTCGTGTCTATTTTGTGTTATTGTAACATATACATGTAACATTTTATCAATTTATTACAATTCAACACATACAAAAATCGTTCAGTATTACTTTAACACACTATTTTAATAATCATAGAAATGCCGATTAGAAATCGTTCAGTGTCGTATCAATCAATGGGTCAAATGTAAAACAAATGAACTAGCCAATTGTTTACTAACCTTATTTCACTTTAAAGGGATCTTTTCACGGTGTGGTAAATTGACAAAATTGAGAAAAGTTGTTCCAGATTCGCAAATTTTCGGATTAGTTATGATATTTGTGAAGAAACAGTATTACTGAACATTTGCCATGGTCTAATATAGCCATTATTTGCATCTTTTGACGATTTATAAACCTAAAAATTATAAAGCGTTGCAACACGAAGCGATTGAATAATTTGGAGAGTTCTGTTGTTGTCGTTTAAATTTGTGAAACTACGAAGAAACATATAAAATATATATATATATATAATACGCATCGTATGTATCCTTGGCAGGATAGCTTAGTTGGCTAATGCGTTTTTTACTTCGAGTCCTGCTGCGGGCTACTTTTTTTCCTTTCTTAAATTTTATTTTTGATTTTTTACTTGAGCTTTTAAAATTTAATGTTTTGCATTTATAAATATAAAACATTTAATGACAAACTTCAAACCATGTCAAAATCTGTGAAAAGGCCCCTTTAAAGGTGCCTTTTCACAGATTTTGGCATTTTTTTACTTATTCATTAAATGCTTTATATCGATAAATGTAAACATTGGATCGTAAAAGCTCCAGTAAAAAATCAAGAATAAAATTTAAAAAAGGAAAAGAACATTGCCCGGACCAGGTTTCGAACCAGTGACCCCTGGAGTCCTGCCAGAGTCCTGAAGTAAAAACGCTTTAGCCTACTGAGCTATTCCGCCGAGTACACATTCTTGACGTATTTTATACCTTATATAAGCAATCTTCGTAGTTTCACAAAATTTAACGACAAAAACTGAACTCTCCAAATTATTCAAACGTTTCGCGTTGCAACGCTTTATAATTTTTAGGTTTTAAAATCGTCAAAAGATGCATATAATGGCTATATTAGACCATGGTGAATGTTCAGTATTACTGTTTCCTCACAAATATCATAACTAAAACGAAAATTTGCGAATCTGAAACAACTTTTTTCAATTTTGTCAATTTACCAAAGCGTGAAAAGATCCCTTTAATGTGACGCCAGTCTGTAATCTTTATACACGGTTCGCACATCATAGGTTTGAAAGTGGTCATTATCGGTTGATACTACCATTGTTGATATAGCAATTATTGATTAAATGCGGTTTTTATGTTTATTCCATTCGCAAAATGGCACTTATTCCAATAAATGTATTGTAGGAACGAATGTCCCTGATAGGAATAATGTAGGAACCATTGTCCGAAGTGCCGTTATAACTACCCTATATTTACAGAATCGACAAGCTGTAACATAGTTTGTTAATAAGTAAATTAATTAATTAAAATCAAATTGATCGGCTCATGTTGAATCGGCTTACTTTGATAGATAGACTTTTATTTTCCTCCATTCATGAAGAGCATAACATATAATACAAGCAAGGAAGTACAATCGAGTATATACACACACATGAGATCATAAATGAAACAACTCAATACATTCAATTAGATTATTTACAAAGATAAGTATAACATAGCTATGTAGATGATAAATAATTGTTAATTCCTAAGGAAAATAATCACATTGAAATAATAATTAAAATAATATTTTTTCTGTGTAACTAATTCGCCGAGGATATGTCTTAAAGCGAAAGCGAAAATAAAGACATAGGTTAACAGGTTGGCAATTTTAATTGTTGGTTAATTATAGGTGTAAGCCTTTGATCGGCGAATAATATGTTTTGCCGTGGAGTCAAAATAATGTAGGAGCGATTGTCCGGGTTGGCAAAATAATGTAGGAGCGACTGTCCGCCCTATCAAAACATCAGCATGGAAATGTATCATTCCGATCATGAATAAATGGGTCGCCAAATTTTACTTATAACCTTTCTTACATAAGTGAATTTCATTAAGGACAAAACTACTTGTATAATGATTCTATTTATAAGTGCCAATTTTACTCAGATAAAATCAATGCAGAATTGTGTTCACTTTTATTATCAAGAAATTCAGTTTTAGTATGTAAATATATTATTTTAATCGATCTTTAAGTTTGTGAACGTAATTATAATTTCGATCATTTTAAAGTATTTTGCATTTTTAAGTATTAACGTGTAAATTTCTTTAAAACGTAATATCTTATTGTCGTTTCAGTGCTCCAACTAGCAATTAATATCAGGACGTAGCGACGGTTCCCAAGTAGGATGCATCCCGCTGCTCTTTATGCCGCCCTGTCTTTGTTCTTATCCTTAATATCAATAAACATTACACAACACGCTCCCGCTGCCGCTCCAGATGTGTCCGAAGATCTTTCTATTAACAAAATAGAATGGTAACATCGAGGGAAAATTCCGGGAGGTCATCCGCCGCACTCTGTTATCTGGCACACGGACTCTAGATGAGAGGTCAATACACGCTCCGAGTCTGGCGCTATCACGCGTTTTCAGCGTGTATTCCAATACACGTGCATTTTTGACACGCTTAACACATTTCTAACATTAATAAACCTTAAAAAAAAGATTGCTTAAACAAAAAAAGATATAAACTTAAACATAATAGATTAATAAAATATGTGTCTCTGAAGCAATATGAAACCGAACATTCGTAATATTCAAGACAGAATAAACGTTTTTACGATTTCCGGAAAAACGGCAACCGGACAATCGTCACCCAGTGTTTTCTTGCATACTCGGACAGTCGGCACCCTGTTAATATATCGACCCGGACAATCGGCTCCCGATTTAATTGTAAACCCGGACAAACGGCACCCGATTAAAGACAATCGATTTAGCCCGTCAGCACATTGTTTAACTAATTAGTCTAAACCGCTAATTGGTTTAGTAAAAAATGTGATTGACCCAATATATGTATACAATATATAATTTGAAAACACCACAATACATGAAGATAGTACTTTTCTATCGCAATGTCCGTCCGGTATTATTTATATTAAAAATTAGCGATCTTTTTTTACAACCATTCAGCGGATTAGACTAATCAGTACGATAAGGTGTTGACGGGATTTTCTTTCCCTACAAAGCCATATCAAGTCAAGTGTCTTTATTGGTAAAAACAACATTAACTGTTACTACTAGTATTAAATCGGGTGCCGTTTGTCTGGGTTTACAATTTAATCGAGTGCCTATTGTCCAGGTCGACAAATTTACAGGGTGCCGACTGTCCGGGTATGCAAAAAACACTGGGTTCAATTGTCCGGTTGCCGCTTGTCCTACAATCCGTCTTTACAAGTACAGCTTTGAGTACGTCTTTGTTAGATTTAAAGATGAATAATATCTAAAATAAGCTAAATAAAAAAGCTGTATATTTTAATATATTTTAACTTGCTTATGTATCTGCTGAAAATGTAAAATGTGCAAAATAAAATGTACATTTCATATTAATTAACAAAATACCTAATATGCAGTATTTAATACCTAGTATTTAGTGCTGTATGTGGTCATTATATTTAATATGCTGATAAACAGGCTAGATGTATTGCATAACCTTTATATTTTATCATATTTCATAAACTTGCTTAATATGCTTAATGTGATGTATGTTTTAACCTATAAATTAAACTTTCTCAAAAGGCTAAAACGACTCTCGGTTTATCGTGTTTATTACATAATAAATGTGCTTAATAACATTTTTAAGCATCTTAAAAGAATTGATGTGCCAAATATGCTATATATTGTATCGTATTTTATATAATTGATACATAGGCGGATAAAAGGTTTAGAAAGCTAAATAGGATTTTTTTAATAAACTTGTTAAATAGACTAAATAGGCTGTATTTTAATTAAATTATGCTTAATTATCTGTTATAGGCTGTTATAAAGGCTAAATTGGCTGTATTTTTCCATTATTTTTAAACTTGCCAAATATGCTGCAAAATAGATTACATGTGTTTAAAATGCATGTTGTAACCAATTTTATAAACTTGCAAAATTTGCTAAATTTAAATCCTTCTTTTAACTTTCTAACTATTCTAACTATATTAAATAGGCTGTTAAATAGGCTAAATTTGCTGAATCTGTTAGACATACTAGCTTAAAAGGCTTCATAGGCTTCAATTACTGTTTAAAGGCTAAATATGATGTATGGTTCGGCCGATTTAATTAACTTGCAGAACAGAATACATAGGACGCTATATATGCTTGAACGCTAAATGGGTTGTATATTTCATTCTATTTCATACACTTGCTGAATATGCTAAATATTATTCTAAATAAGCTCAAAATGCTAAATAAAATGCATTTTAACGTCTTTAATAAACTAGCTTTATATGCTAACAAGCTGATAAATGTGCTATATAGAATGTATGTTTCGAAATATTAAATAAACTTGCTGAATAGGCTAAATATGATATATGTTTCAACATTTATAATAAACTTTCTAAAAAGGCCTAAAACTGCATCAGGTTTGGCATATTTAACCTATTTAGCAGCCATTTCAGCCTTTTTTTATCAAGGATGAATGTTACAACCGTTTTTAAAAAAAACAAACTTGCTTAATACGCTTATTAGACTTAAAAAGTCTACTAAATATGCTTAATATCATATATATTTCAACATATTTAATAAACCTGCATAATAATTTAAACAGGCTGAGTAGAATGTAGTTTAAAATTATTAAAAGTATTATTAAAGAAAATTGTAAAATATGCTAAACAGGCTGAGAAGGCTGTTAAATAGGCTAAATAGGCTAAGAAGGATATATGTATTTTATACTTATGTAATAAAACATTAATGAATTATATATAATTTATGAATTCTTTAATATTGTCATTTTCCGGATAATAAACACAAATTTGGATTTGAAATATTGCAACCAAAAGTTAATTAAATCATTTCATTATTAATAAATGATAAATTTATAAATTGAGGGTTTCATGACACAACTTCGTTAAATATTTGTAGTCAAGCACACAAGTTAAATTATACACTATATTTGATTGTTTAATTTTTTTGTTGGTAAAAGTAATATTAGTATGTCATGCATTTGAAAGTACGAAGTACAACATAATTTCAAAAATACGTTTGGGTACATTTCTTTATATTTCAATGTAATTTTAGTGATCCCACTAGCAGTAAATAGTAGGACGCAGCAGGGACCTATACAATCACAGTGTTTGTGTAGGTCCCTTGACGCAGCGACCGTTACCATTAAGGATGCGCCCCGCTGCTCTTCATACCGCAATGCCTTTGTTCTAATCAATCATATCAGTTTACATAATAGCATGACGCAACGACGGTTGTACACGAGCGTGTGTGATCAGAGTTTATTTACAGGTCCTACTGGCCTCTATACGAGGTCTTTGTAGCCTGACCTATGTTGTTGTCCACGAGCATGCGCCATTTTTTATTTTTTTTTATTTATTTAAATCAGAGTTTATTTACAGGTCCTACCGGCCTCTTCACGAGGTCTTTGAGGTCCAACCTGACCATGCCGCATGCTTGCGCGATGCTGCTCTTTATACCGCGCTGCCTTTGTTCTTATGATTGTTATCAGTAAAAATAGCGACATCATACTCCCGCACCAGATGTGCCTAAATTTGCATACCATTGCCATTGAAATTCTGAAATAATTATACAATATACAACGAATATTCGTCTGTTAGTATTTGATTTAAGTCTCAAAAAAAATGTATCGCACAGTGAAAACTGGTATCCGGACTTTCGTTCCCACAGAAATCGTTCCTACGCTAATGTTCACAAGGCGAATATTCGTACCATTATTGTTTTTACAACCCGGACATTCGTTCAAACGTTATATTGACAACCCGGACGATCGTTTTTACATTTGTTCCAACAGTTAGATGCGAAACCCAACTAAACAGTATACGCCAATCAATGTTTAACACATACAATCATCTGAGTGTAGGACATTAGCCCTCTCGGACATTAGCCCCTAGGACAAAAGCCCCTATGACAAAAGCCCCATAGGACATATGCCCCCCAGGACATTTGCCCCTTTGGACAAAAGCCCCTTAGGACGTCTTTTGTTGTGATGTTGTGAAATTAAAAATGTATAATGATGACTAGTAATTAGTATCTAATTTAAATGAAGTTCAATTAAAAGGTGCATACAATTGCCAAGCATATTGAATTTGTTTTTTTGTGTATCCTTCCCGTACATATTTTAATTGTTTTCATCAAATGGTTTTGATGTTGTTTTTAAATATATCAACATCAACAATTGTATTATAAACCCAAACACACGAAAAGCAATAACAAACATTTAAATAAAAAACTCTTTTAACAGCTGCAACTACCATATTATTTTACGTGAATAACAATCAATAATACATTAAAAAAGCACAAATGTTACTACAAAACTTAACTTTTTGTATTGACTTTGTTTCATTTACATGCGCGTGTTCAAAGACTTTCCCCACCTGTAGTCGCATAGTGTAAGTACAAATATTGTGTCCATGTACTCCTAAATAATAAACTTACTACACTGCAAATGTTTGGACAAATGTAGTAATACAGTGTCAATTCCTATGTACTTAAGTTTTAATTGAAGATATTTAAATTTTTACAAAGATGACATTTAATTTTGATTTAGTCTCCATCTGTTTGTGGCGTGGATGGTGTGTGTGGGGGACTGGTGTACACTGGGAAAAACACATGCCCAGTATGTAATAACCATACTTTAAACTTGCTAAATAGGTTTAAAAGCTGTGTAAATTGGCTTTAAAAGTTGTATGTTTGCACTTATGTACTACACTTGCTAAATGGGCTGAAAAGGCTTTAAAATAGGCTAAATAGACTTTTTATGATGTATTTTTCAACATATGTACTAAACTTTCTAAACAAGCAGAAACGATTGATAAATAAGCATTTCAATAGGCTAACTACCGGTAGGATGTATGTTTGAACGAATGCCGGACAAAACCCCTCCCGGATAAAAACCCTCCCGTCAGTTTTATAGGGGCCGGACGAAAACCCTCCCATGAATAAACGGGGACGGACAAAAACCCTCCCATGAAAAAAACGGGGGAGGACAAAAACCCTCCCATGAAAAAACGGGACCGGACAAAAACCCTCCCGTGATCTGAGCCACGAATACACTATCAACAATTATTTATGAATTTTTAATCCGAAATCGGTCATTTCCGAATGTCATTTCCGACATTTGTATTTTTTTGTCGGTTATCCGAGATATTTATTTTTTGTAATAGTGACTTCACTTCAGTAGGTAACATTACACTATATATTGACTAATTAAAATATTTCCGAATTGAAATGTTATTATTTTACACCCATTTGACGTCAATTATATATGTTTGAAATAAGATTTGTATTATTACTTAGTATGATAAGAACTACGATATTCATTATTACTTAGTATGAATAACAAGTAGGGTGTTTATATAAAATATATAAATTATCAAATTGTGCGCCGGCCAGTGCATTAAGAACATCAAAGTCGTGTTTCTTTTTTAGTCATCATCGCAAAAATCACAGAGGCGGACACAGGCTTCCAAAGACATTCTTTATTTCGTTTTATAACAAGTATTATGAAGTCTAGACAGTATAATGTTACATACATTGACAAATAAGCATAATCAATTGATAAACAAAAACCAACATTGTAGACACTTGTGTGACTTTACACAAACAAATTGCTTTATATATTTGCACATTCACAGTATGATATTTTGAACAAATGTTGTCAGCATTGAGTGATTTTTTCGGGTTAATGAATGCAACATTGTGTGAAGCAAATACATTTGTCGGCGTTTAATTGCTTTTAATTAATTCTGTGATTAAACTACTTAAAAACTAAAAGTAGTTGCAGAATCACAGTTTGCTATTTTGAGTAAATTTTGCGGATTAATGAATGCAACAATGTGTGAAGCAATTACATTTGTCGGTGTTTAATTGCTTTCACGGGAGGATTTTTGTCCGCAGTTGCAGATTCACAGTTTGCTATTTTGATACATATTATTGATGCCATTAACTAGTTAATTGCTATGATTAGCTGATTAGTGGGCCTAAATAACCGAATCATTGACATATTTGACAATACAGTATGCTTTATATATTGTCTGCAAAAATTTAATTGAAAACGTTACAGTCAAAGCTAAATTAAATAAGTAATTGAGCCAAATTAGTTACATGCTAACGAATTGTTAGTTGTTAACAGAATTTTACTTTCATTTTCGCAAAGTTTTCAGAAACTTCCCGGAAAGCACGTTTTTTGTATGAATGAGAGTATGACGCGATTAAACGTTGCACTGTATCGTTTTGCATTCAATCTAAATTTAAATTCACTTGTCTATAAATGGACTCATTTTATGTTTTAATTGATGTTGTTATTATATTGGATTATCGGATATATATGCAAATTAGAAAGCGGTATGTTTACAGTTAATGGATACACATTTTCTTTCAATTTCACACCCCTGAAAACACAATACACAATACACACGATGGGTAATTTTATCGGAATAATGAATGCAACACTAAGTGTTTCTTTTACGGGAGGGTTTTTGTCCGGTCCCGTTTTTTCATGGGAGGGTTTTTGTTCTCCCCCGTGTTTTTCATGGGAGGGTTTTTGTCCGCCCATGTTTATTCACGGGAGGGTTTTCGTCCGCCCCCTATGAAAATGACGGGAGGGTTTTTATCCGGGAGGGGTTTTGTCCGTATTCCTGTTTGAACCTATATACTAAACATGATTAATAGGCTGAAAGACTGTTTAATAGGCTAAATCGGTTGTACGTTTCAACCTATGTACTGCGCGTGGTAAATAGGCTGAAATGGATATACAATAAGCCAGATGCGATGTTTGTTTGAATCTATTTACTGAACTTACTAAATATGCTCAATAACGATTAATATATAGGCCACTCATGCTGTATGAGAAAACCTTTGTACTAAACTTGCTATAGTCTAAAAAGATTGAAAAGGTCATTAAATATACTTAATATGATGCCTGCATTAACAATTGTACTTAACTTGCTAAATACTAGTGGGCTAAACGGCTAAAAAAGGCTAATACATAGCATAAATTGGATGCATGTATGAAACTATGTACTTAACTTAATAAATAGGATAATAAGCCTGAATAGGCTGTTCAATAGGCAAAATATGCTAAATATGATGAATGTGTCTATATATGTACAAAACCTGCTAAATAAGCTAAATACGCTATTAAATAGGATGTATGTGTCTACGTATGTATGAAACTTGCTAAATACGCTAAAAAGCCTGTTTAATGGGCTAAATTGAATGTGTGTGTCTACGTATGTACTAAGCTTGCTAAATTGGCTGTTAAATAGGCTTAATATTCTAATTAGGTTGTATGAGTCTACATTCATGTATGTTCTAAACTTTCTAAATAGGCTAAATAAGATGTATGTGTCAACTTATGTACTAACTTTGCTAAATATGATACAAAGGCTGTTAAATAGGCTAAAAAGGATGCACGTGCCTACGTATGTACTTTACTTGCTGAAAAGGCTAAATAGGCTGTTAAATAGGCTAAAAAAGATAAATATGTCTACGTATGTACTAAACTTGCTAAATAGGCTCAATAACCTGTTAAATGGGCTTAATTGGATGTATGCGTCTACATATGTACTAAGCTTTCTGAATTGGCTGTTAAATAGGCTGAATATGCTAAGTAGGATGTATTAGTTAATAAGGATTTATGTGTCTACATAATTTCTAAATAGGCTGTAAAATTGGCTTAATAGGATGTTTATGTCTACCTATGTACTAAACTTGCTACATAGGCTAAATAGGCTGTTAAATAGGCTAAATATGATGTATGTTTTAACCTTTGTACTTAACTTTCTAAATGGGCCGAAAAGGCTGTTAAATAGTCTAAATGGGTTTAAATATGATGTTAAATAGGATAAATAGGCTAAAAAGGATGTATATCTACGTATGTACTTAACTTGCTAAATAAACTGTTAAATAGGCAAAAAAGGATGTATTTTTAATCTCTGTACTCAACTTTCTAAATAGGCTGAAAAGGCTGTTAAATAGGCTAAATAGGATGAGTGTGTCTACGTGGTGTGCGGTAAAAATGCCAGAGGTAAAAATGCCATAGGTAAAAATACCAGAGGTAAAATGCCAGATGTAAAGTGGTCAAAATGCCATAGGTAAAAATGCCATTGGTAAAAATGCCATAGGTAAAAATGCCAGATGTTAAAAAAGTAAAATAGAGTTTTGAGCAATATTTTTTAAGGATATTGAGTATTGTACGGAAACTTTTCTTATTGAACATGTTATTTTTATTCTACTTGTCTCACTAATAAATTTAGACTATAATTTTGTTATTGTGCTTTATTCATTCTGTTTATTGGTTGGGATTTTTTGTTTCTTTGATGAATCGGTCATTAAATAACACTTGTTAAATTCCTTATAAAAGCTATTTTTATTGATGTAATGGAATCTTTTGATTTTACAGGACAATAAATTATTAAAGCAATGTGACAAACAAGCAGGGTTTTGATGGTGATTATGTTTACATTAATTATTAAATGAGGCATGTATTGCTAATTATAGCTAATAAAATCATTTTAACTTAGAGCCGATAATATATAGATTTATTACAGAGTAAATTCCCCTCCCCCCACAACTGAAATTTTGTACATAATACTTATCTGCACTTTTGTCTGAATCAATTGCGGATTTTAAACATTCACTTAACCCCTACAATACTCAATATCCTTAAGAAAATTGCTCGAAACTCTATTTTACTATATAACATCTGGCATTTTTACCTATGGCATTTTTACCTATGGCATTTTTACCACTTTACATCTGGCATTTTTACCTCTGGCAATTTTTACCTCTGGCATTTTTACCTATGGCATTTTTACCTCTGGCATTTTTACCTACTTGCTAAACATGCTGTTAAAAGGCTAAATAGGCTTTATACGATGTATGTGTCTACGTATGTACTAATCTTGCTAAAGAGGCTGTCAAAAAGGATGTATGTGTCTACGTATTTACTAAAATTGCTAAATAGGCTTTTAAATAGGCTACATAGGATGTATGTGTCAAATAGGTTAAACATAATATTTATTAGTACTTTGTTATTCTTAATTAAACACATTAGTGCAAATACTGATCCTTTTCCTGCAAGTCTTTTCATAGCCAGAACGAATGACCCACGCCTGATAAACACAACCCCTAGGTAGTTGAAAGAGTAAACGATTTCTATCCCTCTGTTATTATACAACCATTTGTCGTTTACAACTACCCTCCCCCCTTGAAGAAAGATCATTACTTAAGTTTTGTTCGATATTTACTGTTAGATTCTATTTTTGACAATATGAATAAATATAAAGAAGTGAAACTCCAGTTGCTCTAGAGGAATTACATATTATACGCACGTTCATGGTCCTTTATTTATGCCAAAAAAGTACGGCACAATACGACACAACATACACACACAGTAGAATAAAGCTGGGTCACTGCTTTGGAACGGTCAATGCTAAGCACTGGGGGTTTAAACCGGTTTTGGAGCGCGCAACCTCCCACTTGGCCCAGCAATATTAATGAGACATAAAAGTGTAAATAAAATTTAACCTCATAGCATTTCAACTCAAATTAAATAATAATAAACGGGAATTAAAACGCATTGAATTTAATTAGCATTTAATTACTCAATGGCAGGAAGGAGACCAGAGCAACAGAGTTAAAAAAATTAAGAACGATGAAAGAAATTACGAACGAGTGTCAAAAACATTCCTTCTTTTTACAAAAAAGGTTTAAGAATATAACATCATATAATTTATATTTCAGATCATCATCGCGCAAATACTAAAGAAGCAGCAATATAGGTTGTAAAAGATCCATATTACAGAGCTTGGTTGTTTATATGACTATATAATACCTAAAAAGAATACCCGTAGGCCCTATAGACTGAGGCGATAATTTATCAAACGAAAATTTTACCAGTAATTATAAAAAGCTGCGTGATCTATACACGCGTATATCATTCAAAATAAATAAAACGAAGCTTAAAAATAATTAGATCGAAATTCGCCCGTCAGAGAAAACATATCAATAGAGTTGAACGATATAAACCCGATGACCTATAGCTGATACATGTAGTCTAGCTGATACAGTAAAAGTAGATCGGATGACGTAATTAAGAACACGATGACGTCACCAGGAACGAAATCAAATATCATTTAAGGGACAGAACTATAAAATCGGAATACCAATACAACAAAGCTGTAATTATTGCAGTAATAATTGCATTATTGCATTAATTGCATTGCATTAATAGTTGAAAATTTTTAGAGAAGAAAGAAATAGTGAATCGAAAACTAACAAGCATATGTTTTTGAAGATTAAAGCGCCTTTTTATATGTTTACTTATGGATATCTAATTTAAGCACATACTAATGTGAAGTTGCCGTGGACCAGTGGTTAAGGCGATAGACTTTAATTTTCTCGGGATTTTCCCTCGCAGGTAAAAATCCTGCCGACAACGCATACTTTTGGCGACGCGTTTTATTTCTTTTCTAACGTAATTTGATTTAATATAGCATATAAGCTGTGTTTATTCTTAAATATGTTGCACTTTTTATGCACATTCTTCAATTTTTAAAATTCAAACAACGTTATGGCATAATTGGATAATTAACTGCTGAAAATACGAATCATGCATGTTGCATTTTTTTTTTTTTTTTTTAAAGTAAATAGTAAATCTGTATATTTCTTGACATTTTTGCTGTATATTGTGTATATATAAAAAACTAAATTAAAACATTACTGAAATGATATTATTTTGAATTGTATGACACTTTGTTGTAGCTCAGTGAAATGATGCTGATTAAGAAAATAATAGATTATATTTGGAAAGGTGCCCATTACGGGTGCGCTACCTTAAAATGGAAATGCAAAGCTATGCATTGGGTGTTCGTCATATGTTACAAAAGCAAAACACAGCTATGCTCCAGATCTTCACCAGCTTTTCATGACATAACAAATAGCTATGCATTGGGTATTCGACAGGTTTTCATATCAAAATGAACATGTGTTCACCAGGTCTTTGTCAGGTATTCAAATGAAAATTAGTGTATGACATCAGCTTAGGCCGAGCTGTCGAACATCATAATGCATAGCTAT
The DNA here is from genome assembly GCF_020536995.1 of Dreissena polymorpha. Classification (NCBI taxonomy): domain Eukaryota; kingdom Metazoa; phylum Mollusca; class Bivalvia; order Myida; family Dreissenidae; genus Dreissena; species Dreissena polymorpha. The sequence goes on along the minus strand of NC_068365.1, from coordinate 63,325,943 downwards.
GCACTAGGTGTTTGATACGTTTTAAAATTACAATGTAAAACTGTTAATCAGGTGTTCACCGGGTATTCAAATAAAAACTGGTGATACCGACGTATTGAGCAGTGTTTTCAAGTAGCGTAACGCATAGCTGTGCACTGGGTGTTCAACAGGTTTTAAAATTAAAATGAAGAGATCTTGGCCAGATCTTCGCCAGGTATTGGAATAATGAAATGTTGTTTGCGGCCGCATAAAGCTGGACTTTTAAGCATCACAATGTACAGCTATGCACTAGGTGTTCGTTACGTTTTCAAATTAAAATGAAGAGCTGCGCACCAGGTATTCAAATAAGAAAATGGTGATTAGCATAATGCACAGCTGTGCACTGGGTGTTCGATAGGGTTTCAAATTACAAGGGACAGCTCTTGACCAGGTGTTCGCCAGGTATTCGAATGATGATGTCGTTTGCGGCCGTATTAAGCTGGACTTTCAAGCAACATAATCCATAACTATACACTAGGTGTTCGGTACGTTTGCAAATTAAAATGAAGAGCTGTTCGCTAGGTGTTCGCCAGGTATTCAAATAAGAAATTGGTGATTACCGCCGTATTTAGCAGTGCTTTTAAGTAGCGTAATGCATAGCTGTGCACTGGGTGTTCGACAGGATTTAAAATTAAAATTAAGAGCTCTTTACCAGGTGTTCGCCAGGTATTACAATAATGAAATGTTTTTACGACCGTATACAAGTCGTTCTATCGCTAATTCAGTTCCTTGTACCACCAAGCAATTGTCACTGTATCTAACATCCGCCTTGTGTGCTATTAGATATCATATAGCTAAATATGGTAATTAATTTTATGAAATTAATAATTAAACTTATTTTGGTCAATAACAAAATACCTTACAAATTATTGGTAAAATTGAAAATAAAAGATATAAGATGTCTCAAATCAGCACATATGATTTTTTCTACACTTTATACAATGCTTCCTCACACTTTTATAAAATCCAAACTCTTGTCACTGATTGAAATAACATTTGCAAGAGAGAAGTGTTCTTATATTGCTTTAAATACTAAAACAGCTTTAAAAAATATCAGATATTAGTCTAGATAAATACATCATCTGAATTATATTTACTTTTGTGAAGCACTTACTTTTCTTCTGGATAACTTGTTTATTGAATTTCATGGTAAACTATTTAAACAAATTATCGGTGTTCCTATGGGTACTAATTGAGCGCCACTTATAGCTGATCAATTTTCATATTGCTATGAAAGGGCCTTTATGTTTGAATTATCGAAAACTAAACAACTAGATTTGATTCAACGGTTTAACCTAACTAGTAGATACATTTATGGCATATCTAGATAACCCATACCGGTTTCGTTTTCAATGTTTCCGGTGCTGTTGGTTTTGAAGTATGTTTATTATTGCTATGGTTGTTAATTGGTTAGTTGCATCTTGTCCAAGTTTAAAAAAAAACGTTTAAAAACTCAATAGTATACAGAGCAAAGTTGGTTGTGATAATAACTTTGATGCAGTGAATATAAACTGATATGTTAACATTCTTTGATAAGCAAATACCGGGTCTATCTAATGATTGTATCTAGCAACAGTATTATAATCTGATAAAACCTCTTACTTCCGGATCAAACTTCTGAGAACCAATAAAGGCTTCATACAGACATAAGTATGCTTGTTTGGTCACAAATGTGGCAGTACAAACTGGTTCCCGCTTTAAAGATATTAAATGTTTGAGCGGGAATAACTGGACACAGGGTCAGAAAGGCAACTGATGCTGCCCATGGTAATGTAACGTAACGCTGTCAAGCGGAGTATACTAATAAAAGTTTGTAAAAGTATGACCAATGCAGAAATATGACCAAATGGAAATGATTACACCAATCTCCTGCTTAGTATTTCGAAGAGGAAGGCCTAAGTATTTTGCGCCGCTGTTTTAAAGCGCTCCATTGTTAAGGTGTTCTACTTTGCGAGTATCTTCGTCAGATTACGAACAATAATTGTGGTCGCTAAGCATACCGGTTCAGCTTCTTTGAGAAATATAGCAGGCTACGTGCCTTTTTGCTCCACAGTTATTTCGGATAAAACGCATATCAACCAAACTGTCGCAAGGAGATATACGACCAGATGTAACGTTATTTAAAGGGTGTGACGAATACGGACATAAAATGATATAAATGCTATGAATAAATGATACCATTACAACGAAACAATTTGAAATAGCACTAACCCAATTACTCGGGAAATGTAAATTTTGTAAACTTAATGTCGTAGAAAGTGAATACCGTTTCTTATCAATATGTCCAATTTACAAAGATATTAGAAAAAACTTATTTAAAGTCATATTATCAAAGATGGCCAACGTTACATAAGTTTGATTTATTTATGAAAACACATACAAAGAAAGGAAGAGGGGGCGAGAGAGCGAGAGGAGAGAGAGCGAGAGAGAGAGAGAGAGCCGAGAGAGAGAGAGAGAGAAGAGAGAGAGAGAGAGAGAGAGAGAGAGAGAGAGAGAGAGAGAGAGAGAGAGAGCTAGAGAGAGAGAGAGAGAGAGAGAGAGAGAGCGAGAGAGAGAGAGAGATCTCTCTCTCTCTCTCTCTCTCTCTCTCTCTCTCTCTCTCTCTCTCTCTCTCTCTCTCTCTCTATATATATATATATATATATATATATATATATATATATATATATATATATATATTAATTTGTTTCTAAATTGTTCCGTAAACAATTCGCTATATATATAATGCGAATTGTTTACGGAACAATTTAGAAACAAATTAATTTATCAATGTATACTTTTTCCCCAGAATTTGATGAGAAATAATCAATATAAATGTTCAAATGAAACTAATTATGTAGAACAATGTACTCTTTGTCTTATTATTTCATTAACAACTGTCATTATCGATGTTAGAAGGACATATCTTATGTTATGAATCAGTAAAATATTTGTTAACTTCTTCCATTACATAATTTGTATAATTATTACCTAATCTCATAAAAATTATCATCCGTGTCGTTACACTTATTGTTAAGATAAACTTTTTGACAGCCGTGTTGTCATCTTGACGTATCAGTTGTTATCCTGACATCCTTGGTTTGAGATATTTAATATCCATGTGCATTAAAACAAAAGGATTTACTTAGCTCTTATCAATTATTTGCATTACATTAAACATATTGTGTTTAGTTTTGAGTACGTTTAAGACTCACATTCGCAACGTCTTTAAAATGAACATGAAAATATGTATCACATTATTTATCGAAGTTCGCAAACCAAGTGCATCTTCATATTATACGTAATACAGTGATAAGATCTGTTTAAGATCTGTTTAAGGTATTAACATATACCAAATGTTAGTATGGTTTGCCTTCCCTAAGAATCATGAATAATGAATGCAAAATTATTTGCATGTATCCTCAATACGGAAGCAATTTTATGTTCATTATATGATAATTACCTTTTAAAAAAACTACAGATCGAGTAATATCCGCTGTGAATTTAACATACACAAGAATGTCGGACATCCTATCAATGAACCGAATATCAGTTTTCATGGAATGTAATTGGAGAGATAATTTATGCAATTTTGTTTAACTACAAACTTTTGTAATCCTTGAAGCAGATCCGATATTATATGAACTAAGGCATGTGGACCAGCGATGAATAATACAAATTAACGAATTCAGCATTCCTAAGCTCAACTTTTACGTAAGTAATGCAATTTAAGAGTTAACATAAGGAAAAACACACAGGTTCCTCAATTTGTAGTATACTGGATTATCAATCAGGGGCTTTAGAGTTCGAACCCCATCCATCTTACATAAAATTACCATGTAATTATTTTTCTGGCCACCCTGCCCCTTTATCTGATTCATGTAGGGCAGATGCCATTTACTAGCATAATTATTCAGAAAATGCTTTCAACCGCTCAGCTGCTTGACTTGCTAATGAAAATTATGCATCGGTTAACTGGCCACCATAACATGACTCAAATACTGTCCAAAACGGCAAAATTACAGACAGGAAAAATCTGAACAAACACGTTTTATTGAGCCAAGAAACATTTTATACATAGAGATAAAATTATGATACTAAGATTACAATCACAGCTGTTAAGGATTGTCTCTTTTTGCGTATACACGTTATTGTATATACATCATATGTATATAATTTTGTTTAGTAATCATGTTAAAATACTTTAATTCAAAGTGTAATACAAGTTTACATTTTAACTACTCGTACACGTTATCCGTATTAATTTATTTGATAAAGTTGTATTGGCAAAATGTCATGCTGCTCCTTACTGTTTGTGCGGTTTGAGTAGTTTCAAGACCTTAATCTTTGAAGTGAAAATAAATTGGAGTAATTGCAACGAAAAGCACAAGTGAGAATTTGTTTGTCATTCCGACTCTTTCAACGGGTGCATTTTACCGACCATAAACGAACAATAAAGTGTTTCCTTTAAATTCAGTATTCATTATGTTCTATTACCATTATGTATATTCACAACATGTCTATCAATAAAAAAAACTATCAATTAACAACTGAAAAATAACCCCTTAATCTCAATTTGCTGGTCCAAAAAAGGAATTAAAAGTGCAATTTACAGCAAGTAGCAAATTGTAATTATAATTTATTGCTTGTTAAACTACCTTTATATTTAAATTTTACACTCTAAACACTTTATATTGATTCGAGCTTAAATCCAGGGTTATCACTAAGACCACCTATTTTACACTCATGTTAGATATTATAAAGGCATTCAACATTGTGGTTTTAGATTGAAGTTTGGTGATCCATGGCCTTAAACAGTTGTTTTGCCATAAGTAACTATAATATTCATTAACCAATCTTGACAACACTTTGGATTTAGTAAGCATATATTATATGGAGACTTAGCTTTGTTTGTTTGGATGATATAAATAATATTTTTGTAAGAATATAAAAATGGCTAACACTTAATAACTTCAGTTTGGATAGATGTTGGTTGAGTATGGTCAAGGTCATTGTTACTAAACATGTTTGAATGGAGGATATAGTGCTGACATGCAAATAAGCCATATCCAAAAACTCAAAGCATTTTGCAGTGCCCCAGATTATAAAAACGAGAGCACACGCCTTAGTTTAATCGCTTATTATTTACCGTCTGTTTTACTTAAGTAAGTATGTCAAAGTTAAATCTGGTATTAGATTACGTAGAATTGATACTAAATGTTTAAATTGCATAAGTATTATAAACAAATCGAACTTTTGAAAATGATTGTACTGTTTACACACACGTGCGCATGTGTCATGTAACAAATTTAGCATAATGATTGATTAGCAAAGTGTCTGCAAGGCACGAGCGAACACAGTCGCAAGATTTGTATTTTCTACTAAAACACAAATATAAAAGGATTTATAATTGAAAAAAATCAGACACTTATAGTACAAATCGCTTTAGTTCGTTCCTTCTTGTATGACCGAATACCGAATATAATACAAAGGCATAATAATTAACATAATCACACATAAATATTCGCGTGCATATAGACGTATCTCTGCAGTTACTTAATATGCTTTTATCAAATAGTGAAATATAAAATATTTGCACATGTTATGAATGTCATCTTAAAACTGCAAAGTGAACCAAATAGAAACTAGGCCAAGTGCAATGATGTTTTCGGCCCCAAATCTGAACCTAGTTGCCATGCTAGTAGTTGGAAGTCCTACAATACAGAAAAGAATCTTTTATCCTTACAAATACTTTCATAACAGCGGATTGTGAGATAGATACAGCCTTTGACACTACAGAAACGAGTTAGAAATTTTGTTTAAAAATCCGTAATACTAGAGATTATCTTACCATAATACAGCCACCCTTTACAATATGCAACTTATTATGATTATATTATCTTTGAAAATGTAATTTCACAGACTTGAACATTTGTCAAAATGGAATAGCATAACTGCAAAGGAGATCAACTGATGTTATTGTTTTCTTTTAAAACACTACCTTTAAATTCGAAGTTGCGACAAACAGGAAACCCCATCGGTGTAGTTGGCTTTGTATCTCCTTTGTCTATCACCATCCCCATGCCGTTAGTGTTGTGCAGGTCGATGTGACAATGTAGGAACCACATACCGGGTTTGTCGGAGATAAACCGCACCACCACGTAGCCTCATGTATACAACAAAACTATTTAGCCTCACTATTGGAAAACGGGTCTTAATGCATGTGTTTTAAGGGTCATCACAGATGACAATTAGGGACACTACTTTCCGTTTCCATGAATGTTTGTGTTATATGGTAGTCTCTACTTGAAGAAAATCAAGTCAAGGCGAAAAGTGTAATTTCTGATTAGACTGCGCGCACTGCATACGTTTATCAAGGACAAACTTTACGCACATGCATTTTGCCAGAGCGTGGTTCTATTATTTGGAATACATGGCTGACTGGCATTAGCCTAACGACGATTTAATATAAACTCTTTCAAAAGAATGTTGAATATTTTGTTTCGATATCATTTAACAAATAATTATATGACACTCATATAAATGCTTTTCTTTCTGATGTAGTTTTTAAGGTAAACAGTTGCATAAGCATAGATCCTATCCTTAGTGTCTTCACAACCGTTTAAGACGAAATGTACTTGGATGTAAAATATTTAATGTTGAAAAAAAAACAGCGACATTAAACTCGCCCTATAAAGATTGCATGATTATAATGCATGCGAGAATAATGCATTCGTATAATCTCAAGTCGTTCCTTTTTAGATAATGCTTTGTCAATTAGTTATGCGGCCAAATGTGCGTTTTCAGCCTTGCCAATATTGGAATTTTTACGTTTCAGCTTGAATGATATTGGATTCCTCACTGCCCAGACATAACTGATCCATACACACTTTCAAATTACGTGTATTCGATTAAATGATTAGTCAAGGCAGAAAGAGAGTTACAGTCACCGTCATACTTAGAAATCATGGTAGACTCAGGTGTGTTACTATCTGGGTATATTTTTGGCACTGCGTGGAACGATTTTATAATTTGTTGCAATACATGCTTGACTTAATCCAAAAGATAGTTGTTGGCCATTAGCTATGTTTTTATTGTTTAGTGCTTTTTTTTAAAGATTAAGACATAAATACTGGAATACTGGAAGCTCTTACAGACCTAAAACGATATCTTGTAATATTATGTATAAAAACGTGAAATAAACATAATATACACTAGGCACGCATGCGCTCTACTGTAATATTATTCTCTCTATAATGATGTCCTTTTTCGGTAAAACGCAAATATATCGGACTAACTACAAAAATAATGTAAATAAACAAAACCAGTTGGAACCACGATTGTGTCTTTTTGTGGCGGATCCTCATTCATTCCAGTGACATTTCCGTTATCCCAGGACGCATCTTTCCATCTCATTGTCCTGCAGAAGTTCCTGCCGTCGGTGCAAATAATGTCTTGATTTTGGGCAATGAGGTCACCTTTATCAGGGTTGTACGTTCCTAGTCCCATCTTAATGACATAGAACGAGTGGCCGTGCAGATGAATAGGGTGTGACCATCCCGATCCGTTTCCTATTTTAGTGAAAACCATCTCAATGAGTTTGTCAGAAGGAATTTTTTGTGTATACGAACATGCACACATCCATTCCCGCCTGCATTTCCTTCATCGCAAAGTGTGCTTATCTCGTCTGACTGCGTGAGCATTGGGACGGAAGGAAATATAAATTCTCTAGCATTTACTGAGCCAGGAGTGTTACCATTTTGGCCAGGAAATCCGAAGTTAAAGAAGTACTCGTTATCGACTTTGTTTCCGACAATCTTATCCGTTTCCCGAATCGGGTCGTTATTCAAAAGGTCATTGAATGTTAGACAAGTGGTTTTGCTATCTCTTGGATAGAACTGATAAGGGCAGTTGAGTACAGTGCAGTTTATTATATTGCAATTTGGAGCGGCCGCCTTTGCAGGGTTCAAATTGACCGGGCCAGTAACGTCTAGCATCTCAAGAATGGCCTCAGCCGCGTGATATTAATTGTTGTTGAGACTTTCCGGTGTCTCTATAGTCTCTGCAACCAACATATACTGCTTTTGGGACGTATTGGACGGTCCGTGCCAAACGAAATCATATCTCTCACCGGGGTGTATAACTAACGACTGCACAGTTGTTCGTTCGATGTCGAACGCGTCCGATCCTCTAACAGTAAATGTTTGCCCTTCGATTGACACTCTCATCGGATAAAGGGTCATCGCGCCAATGATTCGGAAACGATAAGTTATCCCGGATCTAATTTGAAATCGCGGAAGTGGGCTTCCGTTGATTGTAGATGCATCAACCCAGTGTCTCCCTTTTCCGTTGATTAATCCCGATTGAAATTCGAATCTTGAGAACTTAGCCGTGTCTACTGAATAAGTGGTGTTAATAACTTTTCCAGTATTATAATCAAATTATTGAGTCAGCATTCTGTTATGTTTTTGTTTCTGTTTCTGGGTCCATCAAGTGATTCCAGTGCTGTAATAGTATAACTATCTGGTTGAGGCCGATTATTTCAGGTGTTTTCCTAGGATAAACAATAAATGCTCCGTAGATGCCCATACTTCTTTGGTCACCAATATGTGCGTGATACATATTGGTACCTGGTGGAAAAGCTTCAAACACCTGATTGAAGGTCTGTCCGGGTAAAACGGGACATTGAGTGATAAATGCAACCCCATCCATCCACGGAGTGCCTTTCTGATGTATACCATGCAAATGCACTGTAATACTATCTGTGTGAAGCTTGTTGACGATTGTCATGTTGATGGTTTGGCCTACGTATGCCTCAATCCTTGGGCCTGGAAACTTGCCATTGATTGCAATAACCAGTATCGACCTGTAACCATCAGCCGTGATCACAAGTTCTTCTTGCTCCAGGGTCAGATACGTCGATTAATCCGTGCTGTTGGTTAAGCGTCCGTTTTGGGGATGAATTAAATCTTGTTCAAGTACCATAGTCAATTTATGCTCAACAACAAGTCGGACGGAACATACAGGGTCAGATTCCTTGTAGACAGTGTCAGCAGAGGTGGCTTGAGGCTGAACCGACATTTGCGTCATCTGAGCAAGAACCGTGGGTACTGAGATAACCGACAACAAAAATGTTGCAAACACCAGGGTCATCTGCAAGGACCAATGTTCTTTCTATCGACAAATTCAAAGTTTAACATTTGACATTTTCTGAAAATGTGGTACAGATTATGCATATTATAAAGCGTTGACATTAAGGTTAAAGGGGGGCATATTTTCCCCTAAATGCAAGTGTGTAATCAACATTAAACATTTCCTCCTTAAAAACAGATTATTATTAGAAAAAAAGTGATATTGAAGAAAACATTATTTGCTCGATTTTACGCCTAAATAAATAATTCTTCAACGAGAGTTTGTTTACACTGAAGTCCAGTTATGGGTTCAGCCAAGTATTATATCTATGCCTTACATTTCTCGCGACCGCTCAAAGTGTCCCCGGGGGAAGTCTCTTTTTAATTCGGGAAACAATTATAAGCGTTTACGTAATAAATTATATGAAACACTCTGAACATTCATATTACTGATAAAACAAATGATTCACATTACTGATTACAACCTTAACATTTAGGTAAAAATAAAAAATAATTAATAAATAAATAAATAAAATACATATGTATACATATATGTATTAGTATATTAGTATATAAACGCGCAATTGGACACAAAAAAAAGAAAAATGGCCAGTATACATGTATTATATTTTATATTTGAACTCTTTGCATTGTAACTCTTGATTTGATTGCAAAGTGTTCAAAGATTTTTTTTTTAAAGCGTACATTCTCGCCCCATTCATATTATGTAAAAAAAAAAAGCAATACATAGCTTACCTTTCACATTAACATAAGATCCCTCAATGAATATTATGAATTGCAACTGCGCCGATATCCTTACAATTCAACGTTTTTAAAAAATCATATCTGCATTTGATTTCCATGAAGTTTGTTATCGCCTATTACAAAACAAGCCCGTCGACGTCGAAATACGCGATGTGGTCTTTATCTCTTGTTATCAATGTGGACTAAACTTTGGTTAAAACTGTAAAATAAAAGTACACATCGAAGTCACACAAATGAGAATGTGTGCGCGTGGGGATAAGATGTTATGATGCGGAGAGGAATGCTCTTTGTTTACAAACCGCGCTGGCAATGTAAAGAGGCATGGGACTGACACTAGACATTATGTGTTAATTTATTGTACACGTTAAAGTCTAATATGCACAAGTGTACGTGCGACATATGTGTTGCAATTTCGGATTGCGTTTACCAATTAGGAAGATCTTAATCCCGGTGCAGAGTTTCTTTATCTGACCAAAGCTTCAGTTGTTTGATTCCTTTTTGCGGGAGGAGTGGGGAGGGGATACAATTACGTTTTGAATTTTTTGAAAATTGTTTTGAAATAAGGAATTACAAATGCTTGGTGAACATCATTCTTAACGGAAATCACTAGCATTATTTGAATGGTATGCAACCTTATACAGACTACATCTAAAGAATAAATATCTTCATAAGGAGAAATTCTCCCAAAATAAATTGGTATTACTATTGAATAGACAAGTTTTACATGAATGGTTTTAAAGATTATTTCGTGGGAAAAATGTTTTGAAAAGTCCAAAACATGGCTCCCGACATGCAGGTCCAATTGCTCCTTAGTGATAGCTTCAATCTGTATCTATTTTGCATCAAATTTTCGATTATAATTGATAAATAATAGATACATTTAATTATTGATAAACATAATTAACTCATGTATTAAACATATTGTGTCATATATTTTTTTAAATGTTGCTGATGGTACTATGCACTTTAGATAAGTTCTTTGCATGAGGCTAGCAGTCAAGGTATTGGTTTCAACCTGTTCAAATAAATTTAAATTTGTATAATCTTGTAAGGACACATGACCTTTTGTAACAAGATTGCACATGAGTGGGTCCTATCTCTAAAATGACATATACCAATTACGTTATTAGAACAGACCAGATAGGTTATTTGCGACTTGAGCATTTATAGCTCATCGTCAAAATAATAAAGCAATCATGCATACACATGCATAACAAGAGGGCCATAATGGCACTGTATCGCTCCACTGTTTTTTATGCGAAAAAAACGTGCAGTGCGCATGAGTTGAAATGTACTCAAGCATGTGACTTTCTCTTTCTATCCCTCGTCCCACTGAGCGCTTAAAAGTTGGAAGTGTGAGCTTTTTTATATATGGAAAAAGTTACTACCGTGTTAACTAAACAGACTTAAAAGCCCGAGAATTGTTGCACAGGTCCTTTGCTTTTAACGTAGGTACATTTATCTCGCCAAAAGATATTGTCATTCTTTCTATTTCACATATTTTTAGATGCTGAAGATCAAATATACGCATTTGATTTGAAACAGATTTACAAGACCCATAGGAATCAAAATGCCTTAACCCTTTACCAAACGACACATTTTGGACTTTCCCAATTTGAAAGAGGTTGCAGACGACAATTAAATTGTAATGGAATATGAAGGAAATGATCAGGTAGGGTAGAAATAATTGTGATAAAAGGAGGAATTTCTAATCTTGAGCAATTTCTCCTTTTATCACATTCATTTAGAAAGTTGTCAGGTACACACCCGTAAAATCCTGTTAGTGTTTGGTAAAGTGTTAATATTCTCTGGTTCCTTCTTAGAGCCTTTCACACATTTATAACAAATACAATAGTAGCATCTTTCTTTGTAAAGAATCATCTCAAAATATAATTAACAACCCACACATTCCTAAGACTAACAGGCCTGAGAATATTTTGATAATCTAAAGATTATTTCTTTATACTTATAAATGTATATAATTAAGTAATGCATTTGACTTCTAAGATCAATTCATAACTTATTTTAAGAAAATTATAAAATGGTCAGACACAATTGATTCACAATTCATGAGTCACGATTCACAAATGAAACAATGAATCATTAGTGATCAAACAGCAGCATATACGATAGTTAAGAACATTGCACTTCATTAATTCCAACACCTTCTCTTGGATACAAAGTTTGAGTTTACCATGCAGTATCATATATTGACTTTTCTTTAAATAATTATGTTCATCGAAGTTGTGTTTTAAAAATCAATAAGATATTATTAAACTGGTTTAAACACTACAAAAAAGACATGAAATTAATATGTCATCCGAAATATTTGTATCCGAATATATGTTCATTTGCGACATATTTAAATAAAACCCGACTTTTATTTTATAAGAAAAACATTCATAACACTTTTTCTTACTTCAATTCCTTTGTAAGCAGTCACCATCTGATCTAAAATGGCACTAAATGACAGGATTTTATCTCATGTTTACAAGATGTTGTTGTTGTTGTTGGTCACAGACACACGGCCGCAGTAATCTCTCCTGGTAAACGTCATATGTTCAGTTGTGTTACCCTCGGGGCAGGGTCAAATTTGAACCCAGGGGAATAATTTGAACAAATTTGGTAGAGGACTATAAGATATCACTACACACCAAATTTAGTAGCCCTAGGCTCTATAATTATGAACAAGAAGATTTTAAAGTTTGAACAAAATAGGCCTTATTTAAGCATATGTTCATTTTTGTGACCCCCAGGACAGGGTCAAATTTATCCCCAGGGGCATAATTTGAACAAACTAGGTAGAAAACTATTAGATGTCACTAAATACCGAATTTTGTAGAAATAGGCCCAATGATTATGGACAAATAGATTTTTAAAGTTTGCACAAAATGGGCCCAATATAAGCATATGTTCAATTTTGTGACCCCTGGGAAACGATCAAATTCGATCCGAGGGGCTTAATTTGAACAAACGTGGTAGAGAACTATTAGATATCATTACATACCAAATTTGGAAGCCCTATGCCATACGGTTATGGACAAGAAGATTTTTAAAGTTTGCACAAAATAGGCCTTATATAAGCAAATTTTCAATTTTTTTACCCCCTGGGTCAGGGTCAAATTTGACCCCAGGGGCATAATTTGAAGAAACTTGGTAGAGTACTATAATATGTCACTACATACCACATTTGGTAGCCCTAGGCCCAAATGGTTATGGATGAGAAGATTTTTTAAGTTTTCACAAAAAAGGCCTTATATAAGCAAATTTTCAATTTTTCTACCCCCCGGGGCAGGGTCAAATCTGACCCAAGGGGCATCATTTGAAGAAACATGGTAGAGGACTATAAGATATCACTGCATACCAAATTTTGTAGCCCTAGACCCAATGGTTATGGACAAGAAGATTATTAAAGTTTGCACATAATAGGCCTTTTATAAGCAAATTTTTTGACCCCCTGGGGCAGGGTCAAGTTTGACCCCAGGGCCCCAGGGGCATGATTTGAAGAAACTTGGTAGAGGACTATAAGATGTCACTGCATACCACATGTGGTAGCCCTAGGCCCAATGGTTATGGATGAGACGATTTAAAAAAAAATCACAAAATAGGCCTAATATAAGCAAATTTTAAACTTTTTGACCCCCCGGGGCAGGGTCAAATTTGACCACAGGGGCATAATTTAAAAAAAAAACTTGGTAGAAGACTATAGGATGTCACTACATACCAAATTGTGTAGCCCTTGACCCAATGGTTATGGACGAGAAGATTTTTAAAGTTTTCACAAAATAGGCCTTATATAAGCAAATTTTCAATTTTCTGACCCCCCAGGGCAGGGTCAAATTTGACCCCAGGGGCATATTTTGAAGAAACTTGGTAGAGGACTATAAGATGTCACTACATACCAAATTTGGTAGCCCATGGCCCAATGATTATAAACGAGATATTTCAAGTTTTTACAAAATAGGCCTTATATAAGCACATTTTCAATTTTGACCCCAGGGGCATACTTTGAACAAATTTGAAAAAGGTTCACTCCAGGAACATTCCTAAAAAATTTCATCTGAATTGGACCAGTAGTTTAGGAGAAGAAGATGTTTAAAGAAAAAGTTAACGCACGCACGGACGGACAGACGCACGCACGCACGCACGACGGACACAGGACCATGACATAAAACCCCGCTGGCCTCTGGCCAGTGGAGCTAAAAATAACAACATATTGTCTATGCATTGGTTTTAAATATATGATTTTTTGTGAGAGTGTTATATCTAAGAGAAGACCCTTAATTGTTTAACCAAATTAAGTGAATGTTTAAAATCTGTTATTAATTGAGAAATACATTTACACGGTAATATATACACAATTCCGATTCTGGGAAAAAAGTATTATAAAACCTATATATTTTCGGCTGTAAGTTGAAATGATTTAAAACTGAAATTAGCTAGACGCATCAATATAGATGTTCTTGACTCATTCAACAATTGTTAAACTTTAAACATACTTGGTATTTTTCCAGTAAAATTAGATTGAGGTGTATATTGAGTTGAAAAAAACTTTTTTTTTCTTTGAACCCTTTGCAATCAAATCAAGAGTTTCAATGCAAAGTGTTCAAGTATACAATATAATGCACCTATACGGGTAATTTTTCTTTTTTGTGTCCCATTGCGCGTATATATACATGTATATTTCATTTTTTATTTTTTATTTTTTATTTAGTTTTTTTACTTAAATGTTTATGTTTTAATCCGATATGTGAATCATTCATCCACCAAAAAATTGATACAAAGGGTATTTTAACTGATCCTGGTAGGGCAGAAGGTCCTTTAAAAACTATCAAAATTTTACCACAATCGGACCTCCAGAAAGTTTTTTTTTCAAGATGGCCGCCAAGTACCTATTAATGATCATAACTATGTAACTGTACAATCTAATTTGATGAATGTGTTGTCTAAACCGAAGTTTCAAAGGGCAAAGAACACATAAAGATCATCAGACATTGTTTAAGTTTGCAATAGTACACACAAATCCAACATGGCATCCAAAATGGCCGCAAAGATGGCCACCAAAAGATATAAATGATCATGACTATATAAATATCCACTCAAATTTGATTATTTTGGTGGCTATACATAGGTTTAAGGGTAAAAAACACATTAAGATCATCATACATTGTTTAAGTTTATTATATTACATCACAATCCAACATGGCGTCCAAAATGGCCTCCAAGATGGCCACCAAAACATATTAATGATCATAACTATGTATCTATCCACTCAAATATGATGAATTTGGTGTCTATACCTAGGCTTCAAGGGGCAAAGAACACATAAAGATCATCAGACATTGTTTAAGTTTACAATAGTACACACAAATCCAACATGGCGTCTAAAATGGCCGCCAAGATGGCCGCCAAACCCTATTTATGATCATAACTATGTAAATATCCACTCAAATTTGATTATTTTGGTGGCTATACATAGGTTTTAAGGGTCAAAAAACACATTAAGATCATCAGACATAGTTACACACAAATCCAACATGGCGTCCAAAATGGCCTCCAAGATGGCCAACAAATCTATTAATGATCATAACTTTGTAACTTTCCACTCACAATTGATGATTTTGGTGTCTATACCGAGGTTTTGAGGGGCAAAGAACACATTACGATTGCCAGACATAGTTTAAGTGTTTGTTATGTGAAATGCCATAGTTTGGACCTGCCGTGATTTTTGGATTTTGACAGGAGGATCGATACTTTTCAGCTTCAGGCAACACTGAATTTGCAGGGAATTATGCGTATCTTGCACCAGAAAATACAGTACCCAGGGCTGCAATTGTCATTCCAATTCTTGCCTATGATTAATATGTACAATGGGGACAAAGCGTGCATTCTGTCAACACAAGCCTTAGTTTGCAACCTTGCCACAACCTTCACACCATTGTAACGTTTGACAAACCCTTGTATAGGAAGGCTGCCGAAATCATCACTGATGCGCCACAAAGTAGTTTTAAGTGTTGATTAGAATTTGGCATGTTTCATTAACGTATGAACTTGCGGTGGGGGGGCAAAGGCTGTCCAGAGGGCTTCACGGGACCATCTACTTGTTGAAAAGTGCATACACAGCCAGCTTACAGCCGAAATGACTCAGGAAGATCCAGACATTCAGATACTGCTGGATCATGCAAAGGATTTGTACTCTTCCCTTCTTAGGGGCAAAATGATGCTAGCAGATGATATGTTATGCGATTTATATCAAACCCGAGAGGGCTACAGAGAAGAAGAAACATGAACTTGCCCAGACCTCAAAGACAAGCATATTATGGCTGAATTATCAGCTGTTGATTAACAATTCAAGGGTGTTGATTAAAGCATATCGTACTGGGTGTTGGCTGATGCATTAGCAGGCAGTGCCCGATTTGCTATCCATCTTTACTGCAAATAAGCGACCTAGAAGAAACGCACCCAGACATTTATCGAAAGTTCGGTATTGGTTTTCACGTTGTTCGTAGGAGCCATCAGTGCTATGCTGACGTGAACTTGGCATTGAGCACACATTGATGATGTGTTTATAGAGCACATTTGGTCTAACTCGCGGTATTGAAATGGCCGAGGAAATGCAAACCCCTTGGACCTATATGCATCATCAGAGCACAACAGTGGGATGCAGGATTTCACAGACCTGACCTATACTTCAATTCCACAACACAAAGATTCAACTGAGGCGTGCATCAAAGGGGATTGTTTTGATCTATAGAAAATACAGACACAGATAACAACCTGCTCTCCATACACAGCTTACCCTACTCTGAGAAACATGGTCAGATGTGAATGTTCATGCAGTATAGGCGGTTGGGAAAACGATCATAAGAGATATCATGGGAAAGTCGGTCTTTGCTTATTAATTCACGAGAAAATACAGAGCCAAAGCTCTTGGGAATAGCTTGGCTGTTAAGATCGCTTCTGACCGTGCTTTTTATCCTTCTGTTCCAGCGTTTCCTGCTGGTGTCAAAATCTGGAGATCCTTCCCTTGCAGTCGTATTGTCTTTTCAACTGAGCTCCCATCCTGCTGCCTTCTTTAAAACCAAGAACATACTGTGTACAGCAGATAAGCCTCAGATCGCTCAGGTCATTTGAGAGTATGCTATAGACACATCATGTGAGGCTGAGATGAACTGTATTCATGAAACAGATGCATGATGGTGGCACTTTGCTGAATCCTTGACCATGGAGAAGGGCGACTTATATAACGCAATAGCCGAGTCTTATGTAGATTCATAGAAATGCATTACGGACAAGCGACAGTGGGGTTCGATGGCTACGAAGACAGTCATTATAACAAAGACAGCACGCACAGGAGACGATGAAACAAACGTGAATCATATTGTGAGTTTCAGCAAAGAAACAGAATGCTCATGTAAAAAAGGAATATTTTTTGTCTGGTGACAGAAACAAGGCCGGCACGATTGCTCTGATCAGCACAACTCTGCCTTAAATGGGATGCTATGTTGTTCTGTCTTCATTGGATGCAGACGTTGAAATTGTTAAAGAAACAGTATAACGATCCCGTCGTAGCACCACACAGTTGGTGGGCGAGGATACAGATTTGCTCATCTAGATCCTGCATTACTCCAAAAGGGACAATAAGACAATCTACGTCTGCTTTGATGTAAATAAATAGTCAAAGGAACACAAAGTGTATAATATTAACCTTTTGGAAGAACTCATGCTTATTCAGGCTGTAATTAATATTCAATGATTTTCAGCAACGGTAAAAAATGAAGTCTACACAAGTTAGTAAAACTTGATCCTATTTTAAAGTCATATGCTAGTTCATTCTCTCTTCCAAATGTCATAAATTGGAGTTAATGATTATTCAACTGCTTAATGATAACCTCAACTCGATTAAAGTGTTCTTTGTCTCCTTAACTATGGCGTTTAACATAACAACCATAACTATTGATTAACAAGTTATGGACTTGTGGCCCTTCGTATTGTGTTAATGGCCATTTTGGTCGCCGTGTTGGATGTTTGTGTAACATAATTAGCTTACATTTTGTCTGATGATATAAATGTGATATTTATGTGTTCTTTTCTCCCTGAAACCTCGGTATAAACACAAAATTAATCAAATTTGAGTGGACAGTTACATAGTCATATTTTATTATCAAAAATAGGCTTTGATGGCCATCTTGGCGGCCATTTTGGATTTGTGTGATATATAATAAACTTAAAAAAATGTCTGATGACGTTAATGTGTTCTTTGCCCCCTGAAACCTATCTATAGACACCAAAATCTAGATCTAAAATTGAGTAGAAAGTAACATAGTTGTGATCATTAATATGTTTTGGCGACCATCTTGGCAGCCATTTTGGACACCAAGTTGGATTTGTGTGTGACATAATTAACTTACATGACGAAATAAATAAATTCTTTGCCCCCTGAAACCTGGGTATAGACACCAAATTCATCAAATTTGAGTGGATAGTTACATAGCTATGATCATAAATAGGTTTTTGCGGCCATCTTGGCGGCCATTTTTGAAGCCATGTTGGATTTGTGTGTACTATATTAAACTTAAACAATGTCTGAATTTAAATTCAAACTAGTCAAATTGTTGTGTACGAAATCAAAATCAAGTAATATTCACAGCAGTAAAACCTATCAGAGAATTTGTTTCTTTTTTTTTCATTTTTCAATCCTGACGGCGGCCATCTTGAAAACGGACGCCATTTTGAAATTTTGTATTGGCTAACGTGCTTTATCAAATCTATAGTTACTGAAGAGTATATGTGCCAAATTTGGTGCTTGCATCACAAACTGAAAGATTTCTTGATATATAGACTTAGTCTGCTGAGCTGAACAGTCACATTTTGCCGCATAATTAATTGGCAAAGAATTATCTAGAATGGAACTACTTGACATTATACGTATGCATTATTCTCACATGCATTATGCTCATGCAATCTTTAAAGGGAGAGTGTAATGTCGCTGTTTTTTTAAACATTAAAGATTTAATTCAAATATTATTTTTTCTTAAACGGGTGTGAAGACGCTTATATCAGGACCTATGCTTATGCAACTGTTTACCTTAAAAAAATACATCAGAAAGGAAGGCATTCATATGAGTGTCATATAAATATTTGTTTAATGATTGCGAAACAAAATATTCAACATTCGTTTGAAAGAGTTTATGTTAAATCGTCGTTAGGCTAATGCCAGTCAGGCATGTATGCCATATAATAGAGCCACGCTCTGGGAAAATGTAGTGCGTAAAGTTTGTCCTTGATTGGCCTATGCAGTGCGCTCAGGCTAATCAGCAATGGCACTTTTCGCCTTGACTTGATTTTCTTTAAGTAGAGACTTCCTTATAACACAAACATCCATGGAAGCGGAAAGTTTTTTGTCCCTGATTTTCATCTGTGACGACACTTAAAGCACATGTATTTAGACCCGCTTTCACAGACCGACACTCGACAATTTATGTTGTATACAGGCGGCTACGTGGTGGTGCGGTGCATCTCAGACAACCCTGGTATGTGGTCCCTCCATTGTCACATCGACCTGCACAACACCAACGGGATGGGGATGGTGATAGACGAAGGAGATACAAAGCCAACTACACCGATAGGGTTTCTTGTTTGTCACAACTTCGAATTTAAAGGTAGTGTTTAAAAATAAATGTCCATCAGTTGAACTCTGTTGCAGGTATGTTAATTCCATTTCGAAAAAAGCTCGAATTTGTGAATTCATTATTTAAAAAATAATAGAAACATAATCAGTTGCTTATTGTTATGGGTGGCTGTATTCTGGTAACATTATCTCTAGTATTATTAAACATTATTTCTTGCTCGTTTCTGAAGTGTTTAACCCATTTATGCCTAGCGTCTAGAAAAAAGGCATTGGCAAACTACGTAGACCTAGATGAGAAGCCGCATGATGCGGCGTCTCACCAGGGTCTACGCTGTTTGCTTAAAGGAATTTATGTAAGAAATATTCTAAATATAGAAATAAATATACTAGACATCCCTAATTTTGGAAATAAATTGACCCAATTTTGAAGGATGGGAGAGTCCACTTGGCATAAATGGGTTAAGGCTGTACCTATCTCATAATTCGCTCGTATGAAAGTATTTATTATGATTAAAGGTTATTTTCTGTATTGTAGGATTTCCAACTACTAACATCGCAATTAGGTTCATATTTGGGGCCGAAAACATCATTCTACTTGGCCTTGTGTCTTTTGGGGGAACAATACTTTAAGATGACACTCATAACATGCGGAAATATTTAATACTTCACTTTTGGATGAAAGCATGTATTTTTGGAGCACCAAGCTCAGTTTAAGGACTTATTTTTCAGTTGTTAATTGATTGATTATGATCTATAACGTTGTTGTAAGTTTACTTAATGGTAATCGAACATCATGAGTGAATGTTAGACATGAAGGAGATACTTGTTTGTTCGTTCCTGTATTACAAATAGCACCCACTTAACGATCCGAGATGACGAATACAATCCATCTTACACGTAATCAAAAGAACTTTCACATTCAAAGTTTTGTTCTTAAACCTTCGTAAACCACACCGTTGAGAACAGTTAGAACACTTGCAAAACACAACTTATGAAAATAAATTAAATACGGATAGAGTGTACGAGTAGATAAACATGAACACTTTATTATACGTTGAATTAAAGCATGCTTATACGTGAATTATTGAAATAAAATTATTTACGTATGATTTATATACAATAATTTATATAACATAAGAGACAATCTTTAAAGGGACCTTTTTCACGTTTTGGTTAATTGACAAACGTTTCATTGTAGTTATGATATTGGCGATGAAACAGTAATAATTAATATTTACTATGCTCTAAAATATCCATTTTATGCAAATTTTGACGATTAAAAACCTAAAAATAATAAAGCGTTGCGACGCGAAAAGATTGAATAACTTGTCTTCTGTTGTTGTCGTTATATTGTGTGACACTAAGAGGATTGCCTATATAAAGTATAAAATACCCCATTGATTGTATGAGCACGGATGGCCGAGCGGTCTAAGCGTTAGACTTTTACTCCAGGGGTCAGTGGTTCGAGCCCAATTGAGTTTTTTTTTCTTTCTTTAATTTATTATTGTTTTTGGAACTTTTTAGATACAATGCTTACGTTTATCAATATTATGCATTTAATGACAAACTTCAATACATGTCAAAATCTGGAAAGGTCCCTTTATATGAGTTGATTAGTATCTTAGTATCACAATGTTATCTCCATATAAAGAAGTGTATCAAATGTAACAAATGTAGTTTTGCTTCATTAAAATGTGTTTGTTCAGATTTTTCGTGTGTGTTATTTTGCCGTTATGAACAGTGTTTAAGTCATATAATGGTGGTTACTAATTCAATTGTTGCAAAGTCAATATTGCCAATGATGACTTCGTTATTTCGTATTATTCATCGCTGCTACACATGACATATTTCATATAATATTGGATCTTCTTCAAGGATCTACATAGTGTGTGATAAATATAAACGAATATGCCCTATTGAAAACTTCAATAACATTCGTTGTAATTCGGATCAGTGATTCGGTTTTCGACATTATTGTGAATATTTAATTTATTGCGAATATTACATAATGTGTAATTTGTTTTCTTAAAATAAAGATAATTAGCATACGATGAGGTTTCATAAATATGCTTTCTTTTTGAGGTGTTGTGCTCTAAAGGTCTGCATTCATTATAATGATTCTTACGCAGGCACACACAATAATATTTCGAATGTGTTATTATCTTCGCAGCTCTAATTACTATTAATTAAAAATATAAGGACGAACTGGCTTTGAATGATTTAAATGAAATAATAAGATTTGTAAGACGTTGCCAATATAGATCTAAAACGAATCAATAACACAACAAAATTCGATTGATATAGTGCAAATAATTGATAAGAGCAAAGTTTATCATATCATTCCAATGCACTGGTATTGCATACCTCAACAACATGCATGTAAAGATTACAACAAGATCTTAAACCTTCATTTATGCATTAATAGTACAACTAGCGCACAAGGTACACTATCAGCGCATCTTACGTGGACCAATCGGGCATATAACATGATTGTTGTGCTTCGTGGCTTTGAAAAAGTGTGAAGTTTGTTTCTAAAATAAAATCGACAGTCGCACATGTCGTGTACTCGGAAAATTAAAAATGTCAAGTCACTTTTAATTTAAATTATCAAATAAATCAGTTATAAAACATAGTACTTGCATTATCATGATATAAATGGAATGGACTCTACTAAAATTACAATGTTGCTTTATTATGTGTGTGTATGCCTTGCGTATTACGAGTTATGTTTGCAGGTAAAAGTCGTGTTAATTCAGGAAAATATAGCTAATATTGTCGAAACATAAGATTAAACACAAAGTTTGCACCTGATTGCGTACGTTTTCTTTTGCATTATGACATGCATTCTTACTTTCTGTTGATAAAATAGACTGCAAACAAAAATAATACATTCATGTGATTACTGTCTTTATATTTAGAAAACACTTATAACTTTCATTACTTTCAATTTTCAATTGGTGTGCACACACAATACCAATTATGTTAAATCTGACGTCCGTATTATTAAATACTAGTATTAACTAAATATGTATCTTGATAGCTTCGATTAATTGCTACATGCGCATATTAACCGTAGCTCCATAAAAGTATTTCCGTTATGATAATCAATTAAGAAAAATCAATTGTATAACAAAGTTTGATATTTTTTATATATTTTCTTCTGGGTTAGGTCTAAATACAAGTTGCAATTAACGTGGCGAACACAATGAATTATGTTATCAAAAGTATGAATTCGCGATGAAATTTCCGTGGAGGACAAAAATATGATGCATTTTTCAATCTCCTTTCTATGTTCTAAAATAACGTATTATCATACATTATGTGCACGTATGTAATAAATCTTATTCAGTATTATTGCTCCGAAAACAACACGCTATGCTGGGAAACAGTTATTTGAAGTCGCCTGCACCTGTCACTATTATTATTGAAATGATTATGATAAGTTCAGGAATGAAAAGTAGTCCACTTGTTGTATTACCGCAATAACGCAACCGACATTCGTTGTACTATTTATTAAAATTACTGGCCTAACATTTTGAAATAAAGATCTTAAACTATGAAGTAGTGAACGAAGATGTGATGATATCCGAGTCGGTCTGCTGTTACGATGGGGGTCGAAATAATATCATTTCTTTGCGACTTGCTTTTTAATGGAATTCAGGCTGAAGTAGACTTTGAGACCAGATTGAAGACGGTAGAAGCGGCATTGCAGAAAGGTCGGTGTTCTGTTATCCATAAATATGTCGTTCCATTTGAAATAATATTTGTTTTACTATACTAGTACCATATTAACCAATCATTTGACCTTTACATCATGCATGTTCACCTACTATGTGCGTTTTTTGCACGTATTGAAATTAACCCAAGTACCTGCTTAAACTTTTGCAGATGACTTGCGAATAATTAAACTAGAGGGAATTGTGAATCAACAGCAAGAAATGTTAAAAAACCAATCATTAACTATTTACGAACTGAGAAATTAACTAAAAATTCTGACTGTCAAACTCAACGAACAGGAAGATACCATAAAGAAACTAAATTTCTAGCGCGCTGTTGGTGACAGTTCGCTGGTTAAAGAACGATTTCAAAAAGAACAAGAAACGAAATAATGTAACTGCAGATAACCACAAGCATAGAAACGGAAAAGAGAGCTTAATGAGAACGGTAGCTCAATCAGGCAGCGGATGTGATTCAACCAACCAAAAGAAGAGGGATATTCAGGATCACAATAAGCATATATCTTCATTTTGATAAAAATTTGAAGGTCTCTTTAAATAAATGGTATACCGGAATAATGCTACTGTACAAGTGTGCCACATTTTATTTGACATGCGGCGATTATGCTTAATTTATGTGAATGACTGGCATTAATTCAATAAGGCGAACGTAAATCTGCAAGCACTCGCAAAAAATGACCAGATGATGCTGCTTAATGATACCTCCGGTGGCTTTTAAACAGATATAAGTTGTTGTGTAACAACTAAGAACCAAAGTACAGTGTAAGACTTCGACGATTAAATAAAACACTAATTATTTCAGACCTTTCCATGTGTGTCAAAGCGAAACTATGGTGTATCAATCATCTTAAATGTCGGGGAAGTTCTTAGTTCGTATTGTTGTATCTATATATGTAAATAAATCATATTTATTTAAACAGATACCAACACACATCGTGCAAGGACTTTTCGAGGACCGGGATATACAGTCGCATTTAAAGCTATAAAATGGGAAGATCTAAATGGCATTGGTATTAACCAAAATATCCTCTTCGATCGCATTGTCCTAAATGACGGCGACGCCTACCATATACAGCATGGGTTATTAATTGCTCCTGTCAGTGGCTACTACTTGTTCGCAACTTCCCTGCTGCACCCTCCAATGAACCAACATTTTCATGTGGGGGGCTAATGCACAAGGGGAATTTGATTGCAACTGCGTTTTCTACGAACGACATTTGGTCACATGGAAGCCAAACTGTTGTTCTTAAAATAACATCTGGGGACGAGGTTTGGATAAGAAGTCTGGATTTTGAGCATGAATCTGTGAGAGGATCTACATACTCATCATTTACCGGGATTCTGCAGTTTAGGTTGTAATATCTTACCAAATCAGATAACACACCTTGTTTAACAATTCGATAAATTCTCAACATCGACAAACTGTATGAAGTTATCAAAAACAACTTCCATGTGTTGTGCCTGCAATTAAAATTGTTAACTTTATTGTTTGAAAGCAGACACTTATTTATATAAATCGAACACAAACATCCTTTGTCACAGGTGTTCTTTTATGTTCTCAGATAACCTATATATGCCGTCCATAGTGCAAATACGGTATATATACAGTTTATAATGGATGGACGACATTATTTGACCACAAAGTACAACCAGAAGCACTTTTATGCAGATAAGCACTTCGGCTTTTTAATGTAACGACTATACGTTTGCTGCTTTCCGCATCCTTATCGTTATAATATGTTAAATATTTCCAGAGAAAACTTTAATTAATACTCTATATAATACAAATTTTTCTAAAAATAATTATTGTATACTTTTTATATGAAATACAAAATAATCTTTGCGAGTTTTTGAAAATTGATACGGCTTATTCAGCACGTTATCAAGTGCAAGTCTTGTATTTAAAAAGTGCCCATTTCCAACCAACCTTTCGATGGACTGTCGACAATATAATGTGTTCTAGATTTAGGTCTAAATGTCTTATGAATGAAAAAAATATATAAAGAGAAAGGTTTTATATATGCTTGAAGCGTGGTATGAACATTTGCAAAATTTATGTTCATCCGTCAAATGTATTTGATGTATGTTTCTTAATTAGCCGAGAGGAATATTGAACTCACGACATGTATCAGTTAAGAATCTAACGGCTTAAAATAAGAGGTTTTCAGGTGATTTTGCGACTGTGTACATGCTTGCGGGGATAAAGGTTCCTTTTATATATTTTTTAGCAAATGAATAACTTAACCTTTACAAGGGCTATTTTGGCAACAAGTATTTAAGTTTGTTATTAAATGCTTTATATTTATAAATGTAAACATAGAATCTAAAAGACTCCAGTAAAAAAAAGAAAAAAAGTTGCCATCACCTGGGTTCGAACTACTAACCCCAGAAGTAAAAGTCTATCGCTAAGTCCACTCGGCCATCCGTGCTCATACAATGAGTGATGACTTGTATACTTTATAGTTTTTAAAAACTTCAAAAGTTGCATATATTGGATATTTTAGAGCATGGTAAATATTCAGTATTACTGTGTCCTCACATATATCATAACTACCATGAAAATGTGCTTATCTGATACAATTTATTTTATTTTTATTAATTTACCAAAAGGCCCCTTATGCTGACCAAAGATAAGAACAAATAGTTCGCGTGTCTTCGATAATTTATCACATTTCTGTAAGCATTTAGTGAATACGTTTGCTTGCGAAATGAGGATAGAAATATTTGTATTTATGTGTTCCATTTGCCTCGATGGAATCCTCACAGAAGAAACTGGGGACTCAAAATTCAAGACTTCGAAATTTGTATTGGTGACGGCCCGTGGAAAAGGTATTTTAATATTCATTCATTATGTTCAAGAACATTCCTTAACAGTCCGTATAATTGTACCGAATAAAATTCAGTTTGTCGTTATTATGACATACAACTCTTTATTGTTCATATATTATGTGTTTCATTTAAAGTGATATTATGGGCATTTTTCACTGTTGAATTGAGCTGAAAAGAATTAACAGGTCAAAAGAGTTAGTTAAAATGTGGTAACTGACCAAGGATATGCAACTCATCTTGCTACCAGTTGTTTATAAAAAATATATATATTATATTCGATATGTTACATGACTCACCCAGTCCTCTAAGTCAAAGTGATCCGTAAAACAAATTAGTGTCTTTGTGTCGTATGAAAAAATCTGCACTAAAACAAAATTTGGATTCACATCATACATCGAATAATTTCTGTCGTCAGTTGTCAACACGAAAGTACGGTTGATATTCAAATGCATTATTTTTCTCTTTCCAGGATATTGTTTTAGTATGCTGATGCTGCATTAACAAACATTAGTGTATATGAAGTGAAAACACCAAAAATAAACAACGGTTGCGATAGACACCTATAAACTGTTAGATGCCCATAATATCACTTTAACCTGTGTAAAATAGCAATAAATCACTTGATTTATCATTTCCGACCACATACCTCATTATTAATTATTCAGATGACCAAAGAAATAATAGACTCGCAGAAATCGTAGAGCAACAACACAACATGCTGATTGATTACGTGCCAAAATAACTGAACAACAGCAGGCATTAGCTGAGCAGAATGAAAAGTACAACGCAATGCAATATCTGTACAACGCAATGACGGACACAGTTAAACGCCATAAAGATATTGTGAAAACACAGTCGGCGGCAATACAATCAATAAATAATCAAATTCAGAGGCATTCGGAAACAGAAGATATGCATGCGCCTACAAATACAACGGCAGTCTTATGCAGTGTTGTCGCTGGGTCTGGTAATAGAAAAGCATCCGGTGTGCAAAGGCTCAAGACAAACAAGGAAAATGGAATGCAATCAGGTATGTGGGCTGACCTTTTTTAAACATTACATATCTGAGTTTATGTGTTGCAAAATTATATAATTATATATGAAGTGTCAAATACTTTTACACGCTTAACGTTAAGTACAGGTTTATAAAACAAACATGTACACTCACATTTGTATAAGAATGAAGTCCATATGAAATTCTGTATCATCTTTTTCATACAAATTATGCATTTATAAGTAAAAAAAAGTAGTTATTATTCTGAGTCTGATTAAATTCTTTCTAAGTTCGTTCTAAGGTTTTTTATTTAGAGTATGCACCGTAAATATTAATGTCAACGCAATTTAAAGACATGTCTTGTCTCAAGTACACGATTGTTGTAATTGTGTGTTAACATGCTACATTTTTTATGATACTTTGTGCTAAATTTGTTAGTGGTGGATAGTAACTAATACGCTACATTATTACTAGTGGTATAGATTTTTTATATTTGATATCGGGACCGTTGTTGGGTAGTAATGACTATTTGCATACAATACTGGGAATATGCTGAGAATAAAAATATTTGATTATTTTTTATTAAAAACTTGTATTTATAATAAATGTCACGTGCATCTGTCGTGCATATTGCCTATTTGACGGAAGATAGCATGCGTATTTACCTCATTTCATTTCTAT
Organism: Dreissena polymorpha; assembly: GCF_020536995.1. Lineage (NCBI taxonomy): Eukaryota > Metazoa > Mollusca > Bivalvia > Myida > Dreissenidae > Dreissena > Dreissena polymorpha. The sequence goes on along the minus strand of NC_068365.1, from coordinate 63,298,178 downwards.
TCATGCTTTTGAATGACGAGGACACATGAAGCTCAAATCTCTGCGTTTCTTCATTTCGTCTGTCAGTTTGAACGATGCGATTCGAAATAATTCTGGCGTTTATATGAGGTTTTCACATTAATGAAGTCCGGGTTGATCAAAAACTGGTGTCAAAGTTTGAAACATTATCAAAAGTGGCTAATGTTGGCTGGGGAACAATGTATGCGTGTTTATATTACATGTATGTCGAAGATAACATACTTTGTGGACGATTAATAGTATACGAACAAGTCAAAATACATAAACACAATCAATATTGACATAAAATATTATACATAATGAAATTCCTAACCAGTTACAAGTGCATGTTTATGAGCTTATACAGTTTTTTCATTGTGAACAGAAACTTTCATGCGTTTTCATTTTTCAGCATGCTATTTTTAGTTAAGACTCCAACGAATTGCAAATGTGTTGATTAATGCCTTGTTTAATCTCGGGTTAAGACGACCCAACACAGCATGCCTCGTTATGCCTTTTGGTGGAGCAAGTAGAAGCCCCAACACATGACGTTTGAAAACACGGCAATATTAATTGAAATCCTACATAGCATGGCACTGCAAAGTTGATTTCTTTGCCTAATGTATACACAAACATGAAAACATAATAGGGGCTTGATTCATAGTATAATATAACAATAATTGTCAAAAACATTTATTTACAGGAAAATGTGCTTACTTTCGGGTTAATACTGGAAAGACGAAGTAAAGTTAGCGAAGTTAAGTATTTTCAATCGCACTTGAACACTCGCGCAAATATATTTGTTAAAGTTGCTTAGAATAATATTTCCCGGTACTAAACCAAAAGCAGACTTAAATGATAAAAAACACACACAAAGTGAAAAATAAGCTGCATCATTTAGGAAGTAAACATATTTCGGCATGTGGCTCATTGTTATTGAAAAGACAATCATTATAACACTGAAATTATGCTAACACTGAAATTATGCACTAAAGACAGCACATCGACACAATAAAACACACATTAATACAATCTGGGTAACCCGGTGATTCCCAAACATCGGAATTTTTAAGGTTTGGATTCCGTATATACTTGGCTAAAAATTAGTGTCTTGTCATCAGCGAAATTTGTTCGCAGACCCGGAAAAGTGAAAGATGTAAATTTTAAGATGGCTGATGGTACAAAGCTATCGGGATTTATTGTTCACTGTGTTACCATGAAGATATGCAGCTAGACGTTCAAAGAGCGGTAGTATGTAGCACCCATCAGTGTTGCAATGCTTCTGGGACATGGCTTTTTTACGGCATTTGGGATCTTAAATCCGATACACTGGTCATCAACAATTAACATATATGTTACTTAATTCAAGTTTCAATAATGGTCAGTGGTTTCTAGAGCGACCATCGCGAAACGAACAGTTGTTCAACCAAATTATGTGGTCAGACTCAAGAGCGATACGAGTGTTTAGATGAAAGATTACTTTGTGGAACCAAAGGCTGATATGAAGATGGTTGTTCCCATGGTTGTAAGACATGTCGGTGATTGCCCTGTTGTGTGTTTTTTATAAACATTACATAGAATTGTCATGGTTTGGAGAAAGGCTCCTTAATTGGGAATGCATATGAGTGCCCTGAGCTTCTAGAGAGAGCCTTTTAAGAATCTACAGATGTAATGTGTTCTGCAGTCAGAAAAGGTGAATTGTGTATTACCAGATACCATTTTACAGGAAGTGTACTCTAAGTCAAGTGTTTGTTTAAATATCATTCATCTGATGCAGGAGCATTCGCTTGTGCTTCATTGGTAAACATGTTTTGTAAAAATCTCTAACAAATGACAAGAAAAATAACTGAATTATATCATTTTATTAATAGGTCATTGTTCGCAAACATACAGCTTTAAATGTTTTCTTTAAAAGTAGAACAATACCGATAATAAATAGAAAGATTACACAATCAGTATATGTGAACCATATTTGGCATGTATACGTTTGATGACAAAAACAACAACAAAAACACCGTTTTTGTTAATGTTAAAAACTAAACAAAAATATCATTAATGTTCTCTGCAATGACTAAGCGAATTAATCAAGTAACATAGTGCACGGCGATCGAAACAATTGTGCATATTGGTAAACAGTAGCGACGGATTTAGTACAAATTGTACTTATCAGGAAAAATAACACTTTTATTTATAATATCTTCAAGGTAAATTTAGCAAATGATATAAGTACATATACTACGTTAGTTCTATTTGACACAAGTTAATAAGTTCATTAATTGGACATTAAATCACTGTTTGTACGAAATATGTGTGAGATTAAGTGTAACAATTAAAAACACATACGAAAGAATGCATCTCCGGGCTTGTAAACTAAAAGAAACGAAACCAAAACATGGATTGAACTGAGTGTAATTGCATGGTAACCATATTGAACGCGGCGAAAATATAATTGACAATCTGAATATATATGTAGTATATACTATTAACGCTTCAAGTCCAGGAATTATCGGAAAAACGCCGAAAATATTATCGATATTTTTTTGGTTGACTGACGCTCAGATAATTAGCGTTATATGTCTTGAAACGACTATTGCAACTAACGTTGGATATGTAAGACATGCATATGTAAGACATGCATTCTATATGTCTTGAAACGATTATTGCAACTTACGTTGTATATGTAAGACACGCATAGATTCGAAACTGTTAACAAGGAGGAAACTAATCTGGCTATAGCAAGAGGTCAATTATTAACTGGAAAACATTTTGAAACAACACACACCCATAAGTCAACACACAACAGAACAATATAAAGAAGTGAATATGCACAACGACTATTGCAAGCCATATAAGAAAATCAGACGATAAAGCACAAAAGGAGCGGCACGAAATAACATGACAAAGCACAAACGCACTAGACACATCATAGCGGCACTAGACATAGAACAGCAACTCTAAGTAAAGCACATCATAACTAGGCACAGCACAACAACAGTGGAAACATCTCAGGCTTTAGAAAAACCACCTCAGCACTAGACACAGCATATTAACATTAGAAAGAGAACAACAGCAATAGGCACATAATAAAAGAACGAGACGAACAAAAAGTAATAAAATCAACACAACACCACTAAAACAACATAACAGCACTATACACAGCTCAAATGTTCAAGACACACAGCAGTTTTAGACAGAGAATGTCAAGATGTATTTTTTGTCATAACTAAGTCGGTATTAAAAGCATCTTCTTGATTTTAAATGAATGCTAAATTAATATGTCATCCTATAAGTGACGAATACATGTATACGGTTACATTGATTAGAGTCCGTACATAAAATCATGAATAAGTGAATAATCACAGCCATACACTAAATACAGTCTATGTTCATGTTTAATTTATAACATCATATTCCATCTGAATATACAAAAAGAATAAAATATAAAAGAAATAAATATAAAATAATTAAAAAACAGCTGTTTCAACGAATTAGCACACACAAAAAAGAAACAACGTGGGAGATTACATATAGTACGGTTTCTATTAACACTCGAAGCACCGCTTAGCAGCTTTAAAATCAAATTTGTCATGATATTTATTCAAGGAAAACTAAACATTTGTTCAAACATAATTTATAATACAATACTATAATTTTCTATTTAAAAATGTAAATTTAAAATTAAATAATAAATGTGTATAAAACATATTCAGTAATTCGTTAATTATCATACTAACACACACGAAGTATAATTAGCCCTCATGTGAAATTCGTACAATGAACACGAAATAACCTTTTTGGACCCATTCGACGATTGATACACGCATAAGACTAGCCCTATTGTTTTTGTTATTTCGCATATAAGCTAGAAACAAAAATATGTTTGCTTTTTTCAGCCTTTTTCATTTATTAGGAGCGGTTCTAAACTACATGAAAAATGAGCTATATTCTCTGTGAAAAGTAAGCAGTTATTGTTTAACAAAGTAAATTCATATTTTAAATATATAACATATATTAACTAAAGCAATATTATTTTGCTAAAATGCCGGTACACGACAGTTCGACATTCTTTTGTATTGTGCATTTAATATGTTAAACGTATAATGTTTAATTGACAACTTATTCATTTTGTTTTAGGGAAAAGATAGATTATTTGTTAACAAGAATTAAAGTTTCAATTTAATGCGCGAGGAATACATAAACTGTTTCCATCGTCAACCGATTGTCTCGCAGGTACGTTTAACTTCATTCTCCAATATCACAAATTGTGATCGTAAGTTTTCCGCTTTATTCCTGAAAGAGAATATACCCATAATAATAATAATAACACACATATATATATATATTTATATCAATATATAAATATATATTATAATCTCTCTCTCTCTCTATGTCCTCCTCTGGCTCTCCTCTCTCTCTCTCTCTGCTGTCTCTCTCCTCTCTCTGTCTCCTCCTCTCTCCTCTGTCTCTCTCTCTCTGTCTCTCT
>NC_068365.1:63257189-63293598 GCF_020536995.1 Dreissena polymorpha | reverse complement strand
GAGAGAGAGAGAGAGATTATAATATGTGTTATTATTATTATAAATTAATCAAAGTATTTCAGTCGTTCTTGAAACTCATCGAATGGTATAATATCTCAGACAATATACAAACCTTATAGCATTAACTTTCTTTTCTAGCTCTTCCAAGCATTTAATCCGTTCTTTTTGGTATCTGACCGTTTCATTCAATGGCGTTTTTTCTTTTTCCAACTTTTCTTTAAAAACATCAATTTTTCTTCGCAATTTTCTTCAAAGGAAAATAATATAAAACAATGGGTTAAGTGTAAACATGTACATGTTAAATAAAAATTATAACGTTATAGTCTTTAACCAGCATAGATTGATAAATAATAAACATACGTTTCAATATTTTCAATCAGCGACTCTGCCAGTTGTTTTTTTAAGCTCTCCAGTTTTGGTTCGGCATACTCGATGAATTTTTGTTCAATGTCCTTTTTTTTGTCCCACATCGCTTTCTGTCCGCCATATGACGCTGTTAATCCCACCACTCCACCTCCAAACTTTCAAATATATTTTTTTTTAATTGGCAAATCCATATAATGGGCTTCTAATGTATGCAATAAAGCGGTGAAAATACTTAAAACATAATACACGAATACATAAAATGACATATTTATTTCAAACATTTTAAAACGACCAAACACATTTCTGTGTGATTTTGCAGTACTTTAACCTTACGAATTATTTGCCTAACTATGTTACAACAAAGAACATGTATCTAAACACAGAAACTTTCTAAAATAAATAAAAACCTCACAATAAATTGTATGTCATTTCTATAAATTATAATCATGTGATATGGATAAATTTAATTTATTAATTATTTGATCGTCCATTTATCATGTTAGAATTATGTTGCTTGTTTACGAATCAAAATATATTACCGCTGTCATTGCAACTGCTCCTGTGGTGGCTGCGGCTAAATAAGCGACGCCTGCAGGACCTAAGGCAAGTGGAATCATTACAGCCGCGCAAATCCAGGCGTTAAATTTGAATCCTAGATTTTCCGTAAACTCAGCTAAAATGTTTTCGAACACATCAGTCGCATCTAAGCCAAATGTGTTGCTCGCAATTCTCTCGCTACTGAGAGATAGTTCGATTGCCCAAACTCTCTCGACCTCTGCCATCTTTCCTGTAACCAAACCAAATACACGTGTGCGTTTAATGAAATCGAATCTATATTTATAATCCGCTTTCATTCTTTTCTTTTTTAAAGCACTCAATAGGGCAATTTGAACAAATACATAGGGATAACCTAAACAATAATAGAAGTGATTTTTATTGCACCCGCTATTCACTTATTTAAGGAAATTGATCAAGTTCTGTACAATACAGGTAAAACGTATACAAAACAATTTTAACATAAAACGTATTTAAGCTGTGGTCTATACGTTAAACGAACTTGTTCACGGTTGTTGTTGTTTTGAATTTTTGAAACATATATTTAAATGCGTCAACCTTCCGTGTATTGAAATATTACTATTATTCTTTAAATGAAAGCCCCAAATGGATTTAACCGGGGTCATTCAGGTCAAAAGGCTAACACTCAGACCTTAAGATCTTCATGACACTTACACTGCCGTATGCGTATTAAGCCATGTATATGCAATGCACATATTTACACAACAGAAACATTTGCATTATAGAACCATAACCCGTTTTACACGCTCCATTATTTTATCCATTTCAAACGATGATTACTGATATAAAAGCAGATGTCAGTGTCAACATCGTAATTTTGCTGTTTAGTGTTTATTGTTTTTCTTTCTTCTTTTTAAATTGTGCATCTTTCAAAGACTGCTTTCCGCGTCTTTTTTTCACGATTCGTTTAAGCTATTGATGTTTTTGACACACTCAGTTGAAGTAAAGTCGTAAATGCAATTGACAAATACATTTTGCAACAAACGGAAATGCCAATATAACAAGAGCAACGCATAACGTATGCCACGCTCGGCTGCGGGTGCAGTTTTGAATAAATGAAAGCTTGTCAGAATTTTTAGAGGTCACAGTGGCCTTAACCTTTGACCTAATGACCCAAAAATGGGTGTGGCATGTAGAACATATCAAGGTGCAGCTACATATGAAGTTTCAAAGTTGTAGGTTGAAGCACTTTGATTTTAGAGCCATTGTTCGAAACGTTGACAAAATGTTAAGGTTTTAGCACGACGCGGACGACACGACGACGGACACGACGACGGACACAACACGACACGACGAGCTGGCTATGACAATACCTCGGGTTTTCTACGAAAACAGCCGAGCTAAAAATTAATAGAAAATGTAAAGAATAGCAATATTAATTATATCAAATAGAAACGAAGATCATGAATGCATAACAGACATGTAACATAATTACTTGAGAGCCGAAAAACTATTATGAACAAATGACCGAACTACCGTAATAACTCTAAGTTTTCGCACACTCAAAATAAATATTTGTCTTGACTATCAATTTTCGGACTTATGGGCTTTCGTCCACAGTTAATGTCTCTTTATTTTCGGACAGTATATTTTGACCTCTATATTCTACAGATTTCGGCCCTGATTTCGCTTATGTCGTGACACTTCGATAATGGATGCTTACAACCGGATTAAGGTCATAAAACCTTGCAGGTGCATGAGGGCAATGGCCCATTACATTCGCGTAGTTGGGTAAATAACCATGTAGACCGTTAGAAAATAATGGATTCATCCAACAGCATTTGAAACAGTGTCGGCCAGTTAAGGAGAGAGAGTAAGCAAAGCTATTTGCGATACTAATTGATGTATACAAATCAAGGATCGATCATAGATTGAACGTGTTGTTAAATGAATTCTACGATAGTATTTCATATAATACCAGAGATTTCAAACACAAACATGTACCAAATAACAAAACAAATAAACGTACCTTTTAAAGTTTTTATTGTAGAATCGAGAGATTTTATTATGCCCTGCCGACAACAATTTGGTGCTAGTTTTAGCAAATTTGATTTCATGCGTTTGTTTAATGTCTGAAAATGCAAATCAAATACAAGCAATAATGAAACTGAGCGATTTTAACGAAATATTAAAATTGTCGTTTGTATATTAAATGTTAGATAATTTGCTCATTAAACAATAAACGGCTGCAGTTGTTAAGACTCGGTAACAATTCATGTTATGATATTGTTTATGTAAGCATATGAGACTTTAATAAAACAAATCTAAGCGCCGTAAAATCAATAAATCAAATTGAACCTGAAGAAATTACATCTAATTCAGAGTATATAGAATCCCAATAACGTTTACTTTTGGTTAAGTATTAGCGCTTATAAAATTAGTGGATATTTTGAACACCAAATGCGACCATAATTTTCTATTAAGCGTTTTATAAAACAAACTCGTGTGTAAAAAACATAGCGCACTCCAATAAAAGTACAGTTATTTTCTTTTTTCCCGTTCTGCAAATACAATAATTTTACAATACTTAAAATAAAAATATATAAATGCGCGCTTATTAAACGAGACATGCGTGTAAAACAAATATTTAATTGACATTTAAAGATAAGATCTTTGATTAAATATGTATAGCACTAGTGTCGATGTGTCCCCCAATTATTGGTGTCAATACTTGACTGATATGTCTGACATTACGGACACATACAACGGTTTATTTTTTTCTTTAAAGCTATATTAGGTTTAATTGCAGGATAAACGTTTGACTTTAATATTCTAAGAAAGTGAAAACAAATCCACGCTTAATAACAAAACATAACTTTATGTAATTACGAGTAAAAAATGGAAGCTCCGTACTAAGATTAAAACAATGGAATCAATATGCAATACAACCAACAAAACAAAACAGGTAATTTGCTGAATTTAAAAACTCAATGGCCTCAATGTTCCAATATGTGCTTCCATATCGACGAGTTGCCTTTGTCGTCTGTATGGTCTTAATTAACGTGAAGATCTATACTACTAAATACGCACCTTTTTGTACTCATCTGGTTTATCCTTGTCGAAATATTCATTGTCGGATTCAATTTTGTCTAACAGTTGTTCCATCTGTATAGTTTTCATTTTTTCTGTTACAAGTGCTTGTAGCTGTTAATACAAAAACAGCGCCTGCACCGTTATTGACAAATATCGCGCATTGCAGATTGCGTAACAAATGTAGAAACAGAACAACACAAAATACAATTTAAAATAATTCTGTACGATAATAAGCTCTATTTAAATTTGGAGTGGTAAATTTGACTTAAAGCAAGCGCGATTCACTCATACATTCTGCACCTCGTCCCAATACCCTAATGCATGTGGTATTTTTGACGGAAAACATTCAATGGTATAAGGAAATATGAACCCAACACAGACAGGCTCAATATATTTACATTGAAATGTGCTTTTGACTTTAAATACGCAATACTGACTTACGCATGACTCCAGCACAGTATCTCAAAAACCTAAATGTGTAGCATGAAAATTATTCAAGGGGTGTAGGATATATTAACCGGAAACACAAATGGTGTCGAACTGTTTAGTCTTAAAGATTGCCCTTGACCTGAAACGTACGCATGCCCGCTAAACATCGCCTAAATGATTTGAACGTTTCATGGATATGGAGCGGGCGAAAAATGGATATCAAAACCTATGACCTTTTGGTACCCGATTGAACTTGCGCCCATATAATTGACTTATGCTTCATGTACATCGTCTCGATATCCTTGCACATCTTTCCAAACGTGAAGGAGATATGTAGCAGGTATAAACAATGAAGCTTATTATTTATCTTAAAATGACTTTGATTCTGAGCCGCCTGCAGACTTACGTCTTTTGCACATCGTCTTATTGGCCTGAATAGTTAAGCCAAGAATTATAAAACATGTTTAAAGGATAAAAGCGACATAAGGCAAGAACGAAACAATTGACATTGAAGAACGACCTTGACATTGAGCCGGCAGTTATTACTGATTCCTCCTGCATATTGTCCTCTTGCCATATGTATTTGAGGTACGTTTCAAGAAAATCCCTTCATTGGTTAAGGAGAAATTGAGCGAACACATACTGACGGAATGTCTGACTGACGTAGTGAATACATAATATCGCTTTGCGACGACTGAATAAACAGAATAAAATGCTGAATATTGTAGATTGTATAGATATAAGCAATTCCCTAGAGTGTGAAATTAAATGTCATGTCCTTTCGGTGTAACAAAGGAACCATACCTTAAAAAATGTACAGCGGGATAACAAAAATTGCATGTGCTAATTATCATTCCAAAAAGTACCAACACAGGGAAATGACTTTTGTAATTGTAAAAGTACGACTGATAAATATAAATTACACGTAAAAAATCATATTGTAATGAACTTTTAAATACAAGTTCAAGAGTTGTACGTTTAACGTTATTGGAAACTTTGTGGGAAAAGTTTTATCAAAGCACAGAGACGTGAATGCTGATTCAAGTAAAACACATGTTCTTCGTAGCGCGGGGGGGGGGGGGGGGGGGTAAAAATACTTTAAAAGCAAATATTTCTTCAAATGTTCTGATGTTTATGCACGCGTTTCGTGGTGTTACTTTATTTCTAATGAAATGTAACGTACTAGCAAAAGCACTGAAGTGATCAATTGTACTTGAATATGTTGATCGTGCATTTTAAATACTTTAAATATAACATATATAAGTATATTATACGTCTGTATTTAATTAAAGTATTGCTTCGAACAGGTTAATGCGTACCTGTTATAATAACCGAAAGCAAACCTTGTTACACGCCACATATGTTTTCATATACTGTACAGCTCACGCGGGTTATTCAAATTCCGCGCTGCCACCGCCGACAAACACGCCCGCGGGCGGACAATCACGGCGATATTGTTTCTTGTTCGCGTTGTATTCTCGGCGGTTTCTCCCGTTCTCACAAAAACGCCGCGGACACTATCACAGTGGGAATTCACCGCGGAACGCCGTGGACTTATCGCGGATCGCGGTTGAGTTTTTTATAAAAAAAATTCATTCGAGAAACGGTTCATTATGAAAAGATAAAACATAAATGTATACCTGCGTAGTGTTCGTGGTGAATAAATAAATTCCATTAACCATAAAATTCTCAATGATATAAAATTGTTTTGTTCTGAATCCCAATAACGATGAAGAAAAACTTAAAAGTATGTATCATAAGGTGACGTATATTCCCGAATATAATCGTAATTAAATGTTCCTATTTCTGTGATAAATAATAAACACGAGGGAATATATTTTAATACACAATTAAATACCCTCAAATACAAAAGATAACTCGTGTAGAATAATCTTCGTGTGCGTAACGTTTTACGCAATCTCGAGAACCTTACACATTAACACATAATCTTTTAACCAATCAATCAATTTTAAACACCTGTATGACCATTACAACAGTAGAATTATTCACGCTTATTTCAGGCTGTGTGAGCGTTATCGGTTTGTACTTTCCGCAATAATGTTAATTGTTATTACATGTACTGTGACACGCGTACCATCGAAGTTGCAAATTGTGACCGATTTCGGCTTGGATCAGCAAACTACGACTTATTTAATTACATGTACTGTGACACGCGTATCATCGAAGTTGCAAACTGTGACCTACTATTGATAACATGTGCGAAATTTCCTATTAAATAAGTAACTCATAAAGACGAATTATAAAATACCTTTACTAACATTGTTAATACCACTACGAAAATGCGCCCAAATTCCATCTTATTCTAGCTTATTTTACACACTTGAAAACACTTTAATAAAGCATGCTTTTACGTTTCATGATCCTGATACCATTTACCACCTGTGGTCACGGAGCGTATATTGATGGTCATCTAGAGTCCGTGCTGTGGTGGAGGGTGTACTATCGTATTAGTTACCATCTGGACAATGTGTTATCTTAGCGACACACATTGCCACGCGCTAATTTATCACCTGATAAGCAAAAACAGATGCCCATATGTAGGCTGAACACCATGAAATAAGAAAAATAAAATAAAGCATGAACTTACAGATCCTATATATATATATATTGTATTATGCCCTGATGAGCTATGCGAAACGCGTTGGCTAAATCAATATATATTTAAAATCCCAGACACGTGTTTTTACTTTTATTATATATAAATATATATATATATATATAAATATATATATATATATATATATATATATATATATATATATATATATATATATATATATATATATATATATATATATATATATATATATATATATATTTATATTTATATATTCGTGCCAATAATTACCGGGGAATAACCTAAACAATATACTCTAAAGTTTTATTATAAGTTCATTAAATGGTGCGACGATAACAAAAGTGTCAAATTTTCAATTTGGTTACAAGAAAGGAAAATGTACAATTGACTGCATCCTCATTCTCAGTAGTATTACCAATAAAGTCTCAATAGCATTGTTAATAAAGTATTAAATTCTGGTGAAAAATTATATTGTGTTTGTATACATCATGCTAAATGCTATGAGAGCATTGCCCTCTTCTGTAGCAAATTATAAACCGCACGGGTATAGCGAAATAAATTATTCATCAAGATAAATCTCATACTACCTCTTTAAAGACAAAATTGGGGTTTACAACCATACATATCTAGATATTATTAAAATTCCAAAACATAAAACAGCTCTCACAAAATTTCGAGTATCATCTCATAGATTAAAAACAGAAAGAGGACGATATAGTAATATTTCAAGAGACAACAGAAAATGTAAATTTTGCAATCTTAATGTTATAGAAAACGAGCACTTTTTTGCTAGCATGTCCCATTTACAGAGATATAAGACTAATCTTTTGAAAACCATATCTTCCAAGATGGCCAAACTTAAATAAATTTGACATTTTGATGAGAACCCAAAATATAATAATATATAATTATGCTAATATACGGAACACGAACCTTCTGAAAATGAAATATTTAGAAGTAAATGGTTAAAACATAACTAGTTCAGGTAATTAGTGCGACAAAGGCAAAGATAATCCTATCTAAACTAATCGTTATTTCTTACAAATACCAACATGGTCAGTCTCTCATTAATGCAATAAAACGGGCAAATTAATATGTTTCATTTAATCTGCTAGTCCGGCGTGGTTACGCAAATATTTCACGATAAAGATCGCCATGCTGGGATGGCTTAACACTTCAGAACTTAAATTTGAATGTGTGTAACATGTATAATAAAATAATAACAAGAGCACCGCATAACGGGTGTCACGCTTGGTTGCGGGTGCAGTTTTGAATAAATAAAAGCTTGTCAGAATATTTTTTTTAGAGGTCACAGTGACCTTGACCTTTGACCTAGTGACCCAAAAATGATTGTGGCGTGTAGAACTCATCAAGGTGTAGCTACATATGAAGTTTCAAAGCTGTAAGTTGAAGCACTTTGATTTTAGAGCCAATGTTCAAAACCTTAACAAAATGTTAAGGTTTTAACACGACACGGACAGCGGACGGCGGACGTCAGACGACGAGTTGGCTATGACAATACCTCGGGTTTTCTCCGAAAAAGCCGAGCTAATAATACTAATAATATTATTATTATTATTAAATATGATAATAATAATAATAATAATAATAAAATGCGCTATGATATCTATGTACTCGAAAGATAAATACATCTTTGTATGCAATGTATTTAAAATCTACTTTGAGATTAAATATTTAAGGTCACGGTGTAACGCCGCGGATTGTCAGCGCGGACCACGGTTGACGAATGCCTGCTGTGATTTTTTGCCGAAGGAAATTACGTCCGCGGTGGCCTGACACGACGATCATCGCGGACCAGTGTAACTCCGACGTCCGCGGCGATTCCTAACAAAAACGCGTTCGCGGTGACACTGCGGAAAATGAATACTGACTAAGAACTGTACTGTAGCAAAGTTCCCATTGGAAAGCCTGACCAATAATTTAGATAGCGTAAAACAGACAAAAGAAATAAACTTATATCTGTTAACCGTTGCAGGCTGACTGTGAGGTCACCATAATTTGCTTAAGTTGGAAGTGGTTTGTTTGGTTTCTCGTATTTACGTTGAACATATCAGTGTTTTATGATAACAAACACACACTATACGTTATCATGTGGCATACACAAGCGTTTAAAAAAATTCGTTGATGGAACTGGAATTTAAATTTGCAAACATTTTGCAATAATCTTCATACGTCAAATATGATAAATGCCTTCAACATAAACATACTTTTATTATATTGCACTCGCACGCTCAAAAATCCGTCAAAACAGTAATTAATTAAAAGTGACCAAGGCTTAAATTAGTCCCTAACAACAAAAGCAAAAATAGTATAACATTTAAAGACATATCATTTTCTTGCAATAAGTTATCATATAACATTCTTTGTTTGTTTTTAGGTTTAAAAAAAGAAAAAATGGCAAGCACAATACTCAAAGAGCGCAGCAGGAAGCAAACTAAACACACGTATATATGAATATCATAAAGAAACGACTACATCACCCTTCTAAAACAGAATACACAAAAAAAACTAACATTAAAAACAGCTTGATCTGTACTATTCTAAAAGCGACACAATTCACATAGGCTTTTCACAGTAAACGTTTAAGTCCGTCTGTTATCGACAAGTTGACAGCAGCTTTGATTTATATATTGTACACTATAACTGAACGAAACATACCTTTTTCTTAAGTATACCAGCCTGTTGAGACAATGTGTCAGTTAATTGCTTTCTGGCGTCGTCGAGAACACCAATCTTGCCATCAGTGGTTTCTTTAAGCTTAGCATAAAAATCCCTGTTGAAGATAAACAGAACTTAATTTATGAATATCAGATGTTTACAACATGGCTGAATGAGGCATAGTATAGCAAAAATCCCGAATTCTTGTAAAAATGGCACGACTAACATCTAAATGCCCTTAAATTTCAAGAAACTCCACATTTTGTTTATTTCCCTACGCGAATTGGCGTTTGTGACGTCGAGTGAATCCTTTGATCTCATCTGGTTGTTCCAGAGCCGATATTTTCCGAGTAAATGTATTTTATTGTTTTGATTTCCAACAAAAACTTTACAACTTCATTGGAATCACATACTTTTTAGTTTTAATTTGGTTGATAAATCCAAGAATATTTCACTAAAAAAGCGATTTGCTCCGTTAAAAGAGCATCGTATTGTTCTCAATTGTAAGTATTATAAATTTCTACAAGACTGCAATACAATAAACTTTGAAAGTTGTTTGATTCAATAAGTAGCAAAGATTGCAAACTGTGTATTTTATATTGACCAAGGGAGATACTTATGTTCATTTCCAGTAAGTTTGGAAACAGCAAAAAGCGTCACTTGCAATTGAATCTCCCCTATTTGATTAATTAATAAAAATACATTTTATAAGTTAAATTATATCATACAATATAACGCACTTTTCATTATAAAACATATTTTATTAAAAACTTGTATTTCTTTAAATGCAGTGTAGACTCATACATCCTTTAAGACATTTATACCAATAATCAGTATACTAAATACAGGCCGTTTTGTTGAGAAAATAACTGTTTCTAAAATGATAATAACACGATCATGGGGCAGCAATGTTTACTACCAAGAAGCCAAACGAAGCACTGTATGCTTTAATTGATAGTAACCAACTGCACATACAAGTATACTGTGTAAATCAATAGCATGTTTTGAGGAATTATTAAAAAATCGTTTAAAGCAGTGGTCTGTTAATAAAACAAACGTTGTTTATGTATACATATGTTGGAGGTTGTCGTAACACATAACACAAGGTGATTAATATTTCATCCGCCAAGTAGACTTCTTAGTTATATATTGTAGAAGTGTTGTATTATCTTTAATATCGTAAACTGACAAATACTTGTTGACAATACTTATTCTAAATAACATAGATAAGGACACACAGCTACAAACGATCCCATTCTCTTAATTAATAATAGCTATCTTTGTCTCATTTACGCATGGACATTTTGCTAGCATTCTGATTTTAAAGTAAACATTATTTCAGACTCTGAAAAGGACCCAGTTTCTTATTAACCATGGATGTTAGACATGTGTTAAATGTTGAACTAGGTCAATACTGAACTATGCAATACTATGCTTCCTCTACGTTGATTGATACATACATTGTTGTCAGTTTTGAATGCTTTAATTTCTGTGTGGCGTAAAAAAACTGCAATGTTATATACAAAATAATGCTGAAAACTGTACACATAATGCATCTTTACTTTAACGGATATGGCGGAGGCCAAGTGGCGGAACTTTCGCATTCAAAATTACTGTGAACCCGATGCTATATCAGCATGTTTTAATTATGTAGAGATCACAACTCAAATACATTGATGATCCTTCTTAAGCACTCATTTACCCGACTTTATAAACGACGCAGCCATTGTAATATAAACGCAAACTACGTATTTTTTACATATGGTAATATGAACAATGAATGTACCTGAATATGTATTAATTATATGGTTTTGATCGTTTTTCCTTTACAATTAAACTGTGAGTAACGTTACATGTACAATAAGTATTATTTCCTTAATCCGAACATGTATGTGATTGGTTAATTGAATTGTTTATTCCGCGATAATATTTATTTTACAATATTCTTTGCTAAAACAAAGATATAAACAGAACTGGACACTAACGAACGACTTATCGACAATATCCGCGAACATACGCGTTGGGGAAGCCCATTCATTATAATTGTATATTCATATTCATTTTATATGTACCACACTTTGCTTGCTTTTTGTATAGCTAAGGGACGAAACAATACGTTTCGATATATATAGTTACCAACTCTATCTCTGCAGCATTGCTTTTTACAGAAGCACTTAAGAAAGTCTGTTTTGTTGAACACATGTGGATATGTATTTTATTCAATATTTTAAAGTTTCTTCTATGATTCCTTTTTCGTTCGTTTAAAAAGTGTGATTGTCGTAAGATTTTCGCGCTAATCTATCCAAGTGTTCCTTTAAACTCAGGCTTTCAATGCCGTTAGATTTTTATTGTGATGCTTTGAGGTTGATTTTTATAAACCGTTATATATTTTTTTTTTTTTGTAAATATGTATATGTTATGTGACTTCCTAAAACCGGCAAATCCACTGCTTTGTTTTGGTTTTGCCCGTTTCAAGCGATAGATCTAAAACTGTTTTACAATTTCAGAGTTATGTCTGTTTTATTGTTTAAGTATTTAGAGCACTTTGTTAGTTTGTCACAGGTTTGGGCGTATAGTTCTGATAACGACATATTTTCGGTCTTGCTAAGCGTGTTGATAGATTCATTTCTGTGATTCAGTAGCGGGTATCTTCTCTCACTTTTTCAGCGCATTGCAATACAAAGTTTACATTAGGTGGAAAAGACATTTATGACATAACGTTAGATGCCACGGTTTTTTTGTGATTGCTCACACAACAAGAAACGGCACTCAGGGCACATATATGAATGGATGGAGGTCGATGCGCTAACCTAAGATTGCATTAAACGTTATTTACCGCGTGAATCTGTATCCTACCTACCAAACAGGAACAGTACTTAAAACTTTCACATGGTATGCATTGCGTTAAAAAAAGTTAACAATAATGTGTTAGTAAATAATTTTTAATTGAGTGTTTTAATGTATGAAATAACACATTAGGTTTAAGTGGACCATATTTATTTTGTATTATATTCTACAATTACCTTTTTTCTGTTAGCAGGTTTTTCATGTCTCTGCATGCTCTTTCCATACATCCGCAAATTTCTCTCCCACTTAATATATGTCCACTAAATTGTGTGCGCACAGCATATTTGCATACGCTATCCTGAAACAGATTCTTGTTTGAAATACTTCAATATATAGTCTTTGAAACGAAATCTAAAATGGGTTTTTTAAGGCAAATATCTTAATTCTCAAATCATGTCACCATAACAGTTTACAGAAAAGATATGTATTTCGGCATACATAAATTAAACTATATAGCGTATTTACCATCAATCTATTCTGAAATGTTTCGAATTCATCTGTGGTATTGCTATCAGGCTGTTCCAAAGCCTTGACTGCAAACAATTCGTTGCTAGCATTTTGCCTCCGCTGGTCTCCATCATCGACTCCATGCAATTGATCTTCTTCATCGCGTTTCTTTATCACCCTCTTATCCACATCATCGTTTGTTTTCAAGTGTTTCTCTTCATTGTGTACATATAACTCCATTTCGTTGAAATCATCGCTTGCATTTGATTGATCATCTTCAACGGATGCATTTCCCTCCCGCTTATCACCATGGTCTATAGTATTGAGCTCATTTTGATGTCCACAATCTGTAAATAAAAACTTTTTATGAGCATTCTTATTATTTTAATTATAATAACAATAATAATAATAGCAATAATCATAATTATAATACTAATAATAAAAATACCAGTAATATCAACACTATTTATAATAATTATTATTATCAGTCAGTTCAAATTTGTCTCACTTAAACGCAGTAATCTCCCGTAATAGCATGCCTCTCCCTACTTTTCCACAATTAAATTATTGGAAGAAATTAGTTTTTACTAAATTCCGAATCACAACCATTGATTTCGTCTTGCTGACTTATATGTAACGTTTATCACGATTAAAATTGTGCGTGCTTTTACAGAAATAACAAAACCCAGAGCCTGTTTGATGTTATTTACGCCTTTTCTTTATAGAGGACTAAATATTGAACTAGAATAATTATATATTGTGTGACTGTACCTTTCATTCTTGATTCCAGAAACCTCTTGGCGGACACAAAAAACACTCTGTCATCTTTAGGAACGTCGACATTCATCATCTTAAAAATTTCCTTGCACTTCTGATCATGTTGCTGTCTTAATTTGGTTATGTCAAACCCCTTCGAGTCGTTCATTTGACAAAGATCCCATCGATTGATTAATATGAAAATATCAGGGACTGACATTGTTTTGGCAACGCGTGCAAAGAATGCCTTTTCCTGAAACAAACGACCAATTTACGGAAAATTAAAATGTTCAGTTCGTTGATTTTTATTTAATTATATAATTAAATTAAGGTTTCTTTCAAATCTCTTAAATAGAATGCGTGTTTAATAATGTTCTTGTTTACATTTCATGATCATTATAATATTAGATTTTCGGACAATATATTGATGCAAGTAAGGACATAAAGTCAATGATATTTGATAGGGAACAATTCCATGAAGCGATCATAACCCCTTGGAGTATCCCCGTTGTAAACATAACAATTTCATAATTTGAAATATGGACAACTGACGATAAAAGGAATGGAAATCAATGATTTTGTAAATGTTGTCCCAATCTGAATCATTAGCACGCCAACACAATAAATATTACTGCTTGCTTATATAAAAAAAAAACTTGATTCCAAAAATTAAAAGCTGTACATTTAATAAATGTGGTCACTGAAGCTATGCTTGAAATTGCGACCCATTATATTTCCGTGCCAATCGAAAACGCATATAATTGCACACAAATACACAAAGAGCTAAACATTCTGTAATGTTCAAACATATCGTCCATACAATTCAGGGATTTCTAACGAGTGCAAGCAACTCTATTTTATCAAATATAGATAAATTAAGATGAATAAACTCACAGTAAGGGATATAATGCTCTCACCGCCGACAACAAAAATAAACACGTCTGAGTTACCACATGTTTGGGATATACCTTCATCCAGTACTTTTTCAACATCAATACCTGGGCTGCAATGTAGATGTGATGCTTAACACGAACAGATACACACAGAAAATCGCACAACACATATCTGAACACAAGTTCCGTATTCTCAATATTCATCTTACTAACGCAATAAAAGATTTGTTGTATACTTTGTACAGGAATTTCGTTCACAACAGTTTCAAACTCGCTCAAGCGTGCCATTATATGTAATGTTAAGCGTTTATTTCGTCATGTTTAAACACTTATGTTACATCAACAAAAGAACATGTCGCCGTGGTGTAATGGATATGGTGTCCGCCTAGCGACCGGGATGTCACGGGTTCGATCCCCACCGTGGGAGCGTTCTTTAGATCTTCCCCAAAGACACCAAGTACTGGTTCTAGGCCCAGGAAACGGACTCGAGAGCGTTTATATAAGCCTTAAGCTTTCGATGCAATCGAGCTAAAATAAATAGGTTTAAACTAAAAGAACATGTACACTTTTTTCTATCTCTTAATTAGCATCAAATTGCATTTTACTGTATATTTATGAATTCTTACACTGAGGTTAAGTGTAAGCTTGATTAATTGGTAAACATTTTGTTATGCTGTTTTATGGAATCACAGCTCGTAGACTTGCTATCGTAGACTGTCGTTGACAGCCATGAGATCGCATATGTTTATTTAAATCATTGTTTAATACGCTGGTAACATAACGTGCATGGAGTAAGAGAAGTCTAATGTTTCTGTACAGTTTTGGATGAATTGATCTTCTCTAAATCGGACTACATTGCCCGATTTTTATTTGTGAAGGTAGCTCACAAATAATGTAGACGCAATTTTGCAAATCAGTATGGCTTAGCTGCGAAGGAACCGTAACCCATGACTGCCTGTGTGGATAAATGCAGTAAAATTTAGCAGACGATACATACTTAAAACTTTTGCTCTAACCACCTCATCCGTCTGTTCTCACTGGTACACTACATAGAGTGTATTTAACAGCTTGTTGTAAGACAACGTTGGTCAGTCTAGTGTTAATCAATGAAATCTGTACATATTGGCTGCTTTCAGGGAAAACAGGGCTTAATGCATGTCAAATAAGATTAGCCTGTGCACACTGATTGGCTGTATGAATGATTTGGAAAAAAACACACATCTCGACCTGTGCTTTAAGACACACTCTTTATAAATTTGAATGGGTTGTGGTCATTTCAAACTTGCGATATAAAAAGCTATAACATAATTTTGAAAACTGAGTTTCGTCTAAGATTATACTAGAGCGAACAAATTCAGTGCCTTCAGCGCTTTGATTAAAATAATGCGATATATGCTGAAAACAAAACATATCAAACCTTATCACCCTGTAAAATTATCCATGCATTTTCAAAACATCCTGGCCTGAGTTGCATTTGTTAATGTATCTCAAAAAAGAGGTTGGCCCGTGATTAGCGGCCGTGTAAATAGTGTAAAAGCTAAATATAAAAAGAGATGGGGGAGGGGAGGAGGGGAGGGAGAGAATCTGTATGTATGATATCATTGGTAACAATATGATAACAAGTTAATACTATACCTGTCTATAATCACGAACTCGTTCGCAAGAATTCGGTGTTTTTTTCTTGGCAAGTATAACTTAAGGTTCATTAAATCTGATACATTAGTCAATTGTGCGTGTGCCATATGAAGAACCCTCTGGAATTGAACAATCAATTACATATAAGCATTTTTAAATTGGCTTTGTTTGTCGTAAATTCGTATAAGATTTCAAAACGATGAACAAAGAAATCAAATTACTAAGTAAACTAAATAATTATTTAGTAGTTAAATCTATTATTTTCTGCTGGAAACGTATCACACAATGATGCAAAAAGCTAAAAAAAAAGCTAGATAAATGACTATGAATAAATACAATCACATACAGCTTTGCAAAAGATTTAGAGCTGGTAAGGCACAATTACGTCTGCATGTTATAGATCACTTGGTATACATTAAAGCGATTTTATTCTTGATCATGAAGAGTCGCTTATCCTGATTATCATTTGGATTTTGTTATTTTAATTATTCCATGTGCATTATCTGTTTGTATTACCAGCAAACAACCAAAGGTATGTTGACCCTTAACCTCGAAAAATTTCATTGACAATTGCGATTCTTTAAACCACAATGTTTATTCAAATGCTCACCACCTCAATAATGTCATAGAATTGTAATAATCGTTGACCCAGTGCTGTTGTTTGGCATTCAAACACAAAATTTGCAAACCTATCTTAGAGGTAAAAACTTTGTTCCGAAATACTTATGTTAAATGTCAGGTTACAGAGAAGCTACGCTCTGTATGAACAATTATATTTTAAGATTGTTAAGAATGTGTACGTCAAAGGTTAGGAGCGGACAAGTAATATAAAACTTCCCCTTCAAAGTTGTATTTTGAATGTAAATATTTGACAAGGCATGTTGTTTCTGCAAGAAGTATACTTTGTAAAAATGTTAAAACTCGGGCCATGCTTTTTTAAATAAAGAACTCCAAGGTGCAGTTCCGCAAAGCTGAGACCGTACAATAATAAATGCTGCTGATTTTAACCTCTAAATATGACCATTGCCTTAAAAATAGTATTTCGGTAATTTAAAGTTTTTTAACGTTAATGGGGATGAGAGAGAGAGCAGAAAGTCCTTCAAGTCAATATAAAATTACAAAGCGGACCGACTCTCTATGTATCAGAAAGCGGTACGCTGTGAAATCAAGGTATGATTATTAAGACTTATCAATCGCTTATGTAGGTTAATTTGTGATATGTTACGTTCAAGTCATGAACTGTTTCGGGCATTTCAATTACGTAGACGTGTTGCAATAGACGTCCTACAGACAGACAAACTGATTTACCAGAAAATAGATCAGGATATATTTACCTCATCATAATACTATACAATAACAATTTAAGAGTCCTTTTCGTTGGGGGAGGGGTATGCAAAATGTTCTTGAACACTACTGGACATGTCAAGGTTTGGCATCAATTATCAGCACCGAAATACGATATATAGATACACAGCGATCATTTGTGTTGGGTTTACCTCAATATCATGTTTTTCTTCAGGCGATGTCTCACTTATCAAATAGCCATGCTCATCATCGGTCCCAGCAATTGTAACAAAACAATTTGTTACATGTCCAAGTCCAGATGGTAATATATCATCACCCAGCAATGCGTTGATAACTGTACTCTTACCACTTGATGTTCTGGAAATGTGGTCGAGTAGAATAATAAAAAGGATTGTAGAGATAATAATATTTTTACTTTAAAACTAATTGGCTTTAAAAGCTAAAAACAATGTTCTTCCATTGATGGCAGTATTGATTTTAATAAAAACAATTAAAATACATATCATTAACCTTCCAAAGACGGATATTTTCATCTCATTGTTGTCAATCTTAGTTAATATATTGGCTGCCCTTTCTTTAACGTCATCCCACTCTGCTGGCTTTAATAAACCAACAGGTCCAACTGCTGACTTTTGTGTGGCTTGTGTTACTGCAATGTATATAATAAACATCAACGTCGATTATTGCTCGATAACAAAGTACACAAGAGCTTTAATTAAAACGTATGAAGGATTTACTAAGACTTCATCAATTTAAATATAATATGTTCCCTTTAAGCAAAGCCAAATAATCGCATAGCTAAGTATGAGCGTGTGCATTTGTTCATACCTCGGTATATTTGTTTTATCCGAAATACTCATACAAAGTTCACCTTTTTAACCGTTATGCGTTATTGTTTGCGTTACTTGGAAAGAAATGCACTTGATGGTGGTTTTCCCTGCCACTAATAAAAGAACATATTAAATTATAGCTTTTTACAATATATCCTAAATATGATATTGAAATATCCATTCAGCTCATGAAATGAAGACAATTGACGATCTTACAAGGAGATTGCGACAGGATGTGCCTGGGGTCCTCTTTCGTGCTAGGCAACAATATCACCTTTTTATACTGGTGTACACGATTTTTATTGGTATATTATTGTTTACTCTCGACTCAATAGTGAGTGACGATACTTTAAACTTATGAACTAAACATTATACCTGTAGGACCTTTTTTCCAACAAAAAATGTTTAAAGAAATGTTTCTGATTGTGAGTCCTCCTCTTTAAGGCGGTAAAGGGCATACTAGGAATGCACTTCGTATATCCGTCAGTCCGTATGTTAGTCTGTCCATAAAACTGTCCGCTCCATATGAGTAGAGGTAAATGAGGCGATGTGCAGATTGCATGAGTCATTCGTGCCGGCTAAGGTCAATATTATACTTCACGGTTAAAAGTTGAATGGCCCCAAGGCAGCGAAGATTCGCGCGGATGTGAATTAGTCATGCGTGAATAACCCCCGTGTCAATACCGATCGATAATTACAGTGGCTTTGTCATACCAAGCACACTATTCGGTCCGTAATGTGTACTCCTACACGATAAAATCGTAGATAGTTACTTCGGAGACTTGATGAAAACCTTGATGTTATCCTCGTGGAGGTAGTGCATTTATTGCATAATTCAATAATCTCAAAACATTAATTTCACGCGTAATTAAATTTAAAAAAAAACACAAACAAGTTAAATTTTATCTTTATCGTCTGTAATTAATTATTGAAACAATTACTGTAACGTATACTAATTTAACAATATACAAATCGCGTTTTAGGCGGATTTATTATACGATGTTACATTGCTATGCGCACATATCGCTTACATCATTTTAACAAGATGGCGGACTATACAGAAAATAAATTGTGACTCTCGACAAAATGGAAAATAACGATCGAATTAACAATGGAGATCATACATTTAAAAAGGATTAATGAAATGCCTGTAATAATTAACGATTCATAAAACGTTTTAGATACTAACAACACATTTATTACTAATTACGCAGTGGATATGTCACGGAAACGTGTGTTTTCAAATTGTTGTCGTTCAGTTTACTCGCAAAGTAAAAACATCTGACAAGATTATCGTTCAAGGTCAAACTTCAAAGCCAAAGGTTAGAGCTTCTTTTTCTCATGACCGGTATATATCTCCTATATCTATTTAATTATTTCCATTAATGTTTGCTACAATTTTTAGATATATGAGTAGATGTACACACGGCATGAGTCACTCACGCCGGATCAAGGAAAAAGTTATGGCAGGTCAATATCTCCTTTCCCTTTGAAGAATTTGATAAAAATGTACCAAATGTTTAGGTCATAAGGGTTATGTGCAGAAATCACACCTTCTATAATCAACTGTGTTTGTTTAACATATAAGCTCTTACAGCCGTTGAAACATATGTATGTTCATCAATAAAAGTATGTATCTGAACGCAAGCGTGAATCTTGTATGAAATGAATCGGACATTACTTGACATTACTAGATTAAAAAGACACGGATACCGCGTAACTTATTAAGAAAATATTGAGTTATAATATTTAAACTTAATATATAACAAGCACAAAGTCCGCTTATATTTGCAAATGTATTATGATGGGGTCATATTTAGGTTACTGTAACTAAATAAAGATCAATGGTTTTCACTCAATCTTTCATTAACAAAGAAAGCTATTACACGTATACCTCAAACATAAATACCCCATACCAAGATTAAGTCGGGGATTACAGAAGGGTTTGTGGTGTCAAGGTCACTGGGCACTATTAATTTATATTGAGTAAGTATTTGCTATCACAATCTTGAATAAAATCGATAATTTCTTTTGTTGAATGTAAGCTTTAACAAAAAGGAGTAGGTCTCTGTCATGTTTGAATTAATACTTTCGTTGACTAATTTCGGTCATTTATTTAAAGGCCCGTAAAAGCTAACAAATCCAATTATTATGCATATAAACTGGTATAATTTTACCGGATTTCAGTTACTTTTGCATAGAAATGATAATAACACAGCTTAAGTGCAACGTTGTCAAGAATTACGAAAGATATACTCGTTTCATAATTTGCAGAAATGTTTACAACTTTGCAATTTCCGTACATTTTCGCTATATCCGATGTTTCTCGGTTTCTTTCGTTAAGTACGCATATATTGATGATAATCAAAATTTGTTATCGGAAAACCGACTCGGAATCGATCGGAATGAATGAGTAAATAGCGATATAAATAAACTGATTGTTTGTAAACACAATTGACTTGGAGGACACTGCATTTCTAGTTCGAAACAAGTTGTATTGCTAATTTTTTATGGTAATGTCCAGTAGCATATATATATATATATATATATATATATATATTGATAACCTTTAAAAATAAGATATACAAAAAATATTTTAAAAATGGTAATAATAACGGATCGTCACCTCTTATGGGCCTTTAATGTATACATCAAATATATAACTATGTTTAAATTTAACAGCGACCACAGTCGATGTCAAATGGAAACGATTGCCAAAGATATCACTTCTTGTTGAAACGAGAGTCTTACTCATTCAAACATTTGTCATAGTGTGATTGTTTTAAACATGATTATATATTTTTGTATTGTGAAATATCTTAATGTGAACGTATTCTTCATTTTTATATTTTGATGTCTTGAAATAGTTTGTGTTTATTTTGTTTATAGAACAGTGCAAAACAAACATAATCAACATAGCTATCCGTATCCTCTTTTGCTATTTCCATTTTTTTTAAGCTTCCGCATTTGAATCTAGTACATGCAGGCACAAATAATGTCTAGTTATAATTTTGAACCAAGTTCTATAATAAAATCATAAGAGGACAGACAACATTAATATTTTTAATTTAAATAAAAACATTAGTGCGTGTGTGTGTGTCATTTGGCATGTGGTTATCTAGGCGAGTTTATTTGCTTTATTGTAACTGATGTGTTCACTTGTATAACGTACACAGGCGAAGTCGTTGATTGATTTTTTTATCAATGGTTACTTTCTATAAAGCTGCGTTATATAATACTTGAGGCGAACGTTTGAAATGAAAATGTAAAAGATGCCAATACCTTCACTTGACAGCGTCTTCAGAGAAGCGACTAAGGGACCTATCGCAGACACATGTTGTCTAAGCGATTTCTTAGTTTTAGTGAAGATATCGTCTGTACCTGTAACTGAAAATGGAACAAACTGTATGTAAACATGTCCACATAATATGTGTCATTTGAAGCATAGCAGTAGGTTAAAACACGGTAAAGCACAGTTTAATAGTGCAAATTGTATAGAAATCAATGGTTAAAGCGGATCCACATCCAAAAGCTTTTATAAGATTTTTTTTATTTTTAATAACCAAAATCGCCCTCTACATCAACGGTAATCTTTTAAATTGAATCCAGAAAGTATATTGTATTTTCTTAAGTTGCAATGCTAGTGTTTATTAGAATATGTATTGATTCACGATGGCAAGTGCGAAAGTATGTGTGTATTTTAAAGAGTATGAGGTCCTTCAGCGCGTTAAGAATTTAGTGTGAAGTATACCTCATTAACTTACTAGACTCTTGAAAAAATAAACGACTTGTAAGCTGCATTTTCCAGATAGCTATTAATTACCGAAAAATAATAAGTTATAATTGTTCGTATGCTGAGGCAATAATCCGGTAAACACGGAGACAACATAATCTTTTCAGAACAGTTGCCACCAGCTTATTTTGTTTTTTCATAACATAATTTCGCTGGGTAGGAAGATTGAATCGTTGTGTATACAAACACATTAAACTAGTAATGATAATACTTATTATACATATTTGTATTAAAATAACGTGTATCCTGATTACGTTAGAGATGTTTTATTTCATAAACATGATTCCACGAATCATACACAAGTCTTAGAGTATACACATATAATTTATGTTTGAATGAACTCCCTTGAATGTATAGAAATAACGCGTGATTAGAGGGCATTGAGGTCCTTCTTCGACAAAAGCTGAACTATTTGAGGACTACATCACGTTACGCACGTTATTGAACAATTATTTGCGTCACCCTAGTAATACACGTTTGAGTCAATACAAGCTGCAGAATCATCGTTATCATCATCAAAATCATAATAAAAATTAAGATCACAATCATCGACATCATCGTCTCCTTCTTGTTTATCTCCCTCCTTCTCACCATCCCCATAATTGTTGCAACCATTGTAGTCACCGTCATCACTATCATTAATTACAGTTTTATAAACACAATGATCAGCATTGTGTTAGTCGTTATTATATCGTCTTACCCATTTTTACCATCATTATTATTTCAATAGATCAGCAACCTAATCATCGTCACTTAAAATAAAATAATTCTTATTAGAGCATACATTTCATACCTCAAAGGAATAACACATTAATCAGTTATTAGTATTTGGTATATGCCGCCTTGCACGTTATTTCTTTTAACTTTAATATGAATAATAATACTCGCATAATGTTGATTATTAAACTTATACTTATGAAGGCGACAATGTTGCAAAAGAAGAGGATAATAAAAAATGAAGATGTTAATAACGATTATTTCAATGTTGTTGATGAAAATGTTTATGTGTTTAGATGCAGATGATAATTATAATGATGGCCAACGCAAACTGGTGTTGAACATTGAAGTGTGCTTGATTTTGTCACTATTATAACAGGCTAGTATAATATTTTATTTTCCGATTTTCATCAAAGCCACGTTGAGTAACTTCGAAGACAAATCGGGTTTCAGACCAGTGTATACAATACTCTTCATGGATATTTTTAAACTGTATAAAGCGTGCATAAAAACGCCAAATGCTCTCTGTCTATTTTGACAAGTCAAGTCGATAAAACGGACATTTTTTTATATATTCGAACAACTTAAAACTTAAAGCCCTATTTCGATGTTTATAAAAATATATTAAATAGAAATAGCGCAAAACGAAATACGAAATTTAAAACGACAAGCGATATCATATTGCGAACAAATCGTGCAATTGTCGACTTTCGCCTATGATCTAAACCTTTAATCAACGTTCCACATTGGAAAACAATGCCAGTTCCAATACGCAATAACAAGCTTTATTGTCTCAGTGATGTGGATTTCAATCGTTTACATCGCATTTACATGCGCGAGTGCCCGTGTTTGATTGCCGAGGCATTACCACTTTTGAATAAACGTTTTTTTCTTGTTGCTATTTTGATTATTCTAAACTATTTCAAATAGTATAGTCTTTTTATCAATACATAAAACAGTAAATTTAAAAATAAAAAATAAAACTATGTGACAAAAATTCTTCATTTTCAAAAGCAAAATTCAAAATCGTTTTCTTTAATTTACAATATAGAAAAACCTATTTTAAATTCATTGCTTTAGAAGTGTAATTTCTTCTCGATCTGTGCCAGTACCATGCAAACGTATTGATTTTTAAAATATTAGTTGATTGTGAACTATCAATTATGTTCTTATTTTTAAATGCACGTTTTCAAAATTGAACTCGATTTGTTGAAAAATCGTAATATCTGTGCTAAGAAGAACTATATGAACATAGCAGACTACATTATTCATTCGTGCAAGGAGTTTATATTAAAACGATATGTTCTAAATTTTATGAAACATCTTCTATGATCAACTACAGCATATTTAAAACTTACTCGTTTGTACACACGTGCGTGCACTTGCAAGTGAAGCTGCAACTTTAAATGTGTGCGTTAAAAATTAATTATTTTGTTATTATTTTCAAATAACGATATTATTGCGTTACACTCATCAGTATTTGTGTGTAATATTGCCATATTGTTGTTCCAAAATACTGATATTTGCGTTTTATCGTTTTTTTCACAATGGGATAGATTTAAACGAGGTCAAGCTATTTTTATTGCTTTGATGGTGTTCCATTAATGTCGCTGGATGTTCTCACTGTCATGTTCTTGATTACAGGAGAAATCGATACGAGTGAGCGAAATTACGATGTACAATCGCGACGCAAAATCATGCATTATATTTATATCATGCCTTCGAACCTTAACCCCATGCCCGTTCACCGTGTATTCGTAGTCTCACTTGTCATCCTTGACTAAACTTACGTATAAATTGTTCCTAAAATACGAAAGGAAAGAACTGCATATATGTTATTAACCATTTTCAAGGGTTGGGCACAGTAATGTTAGCTGGGGATTTTAACGCTAGAACAGCGTTTAAATGTGATGCCATTTTTGTGATTCATATGTATACGATATTGACCCTGAATACTATTTAGCTGATATCACGCTACCAAGATGTTCGATGGATAAGGGAAGTAACTCTCAAGGAAATACTTTTCTTGACCTATGTAAGGCCACGACATTGAGAATCGCTAACGGGAGATTGGGCTCGGATTATAGCATTGGTAAATACACATGTTTTAATTCTCATGGTGCAAGTGTCATCGATTATTTTATTCTAAGTGAACATTCCTTTAATATAGTAGATAACTTTAGTGTAAAAGAGTTTAATAATTTCAGTGATCATGCCCCGCTGCCTTTTTATATAAAGTGTAACTTGCGAGTTTCAGTATACGAGCCATACATAAGCGAGCATGTGAAATGGAGGAATGATGAAAAACAGCATTTCCGAGATGGTTTAATAAGCAGGGCAACGGATTTTAACAATTTAATTCATAGTCACGTAGATCAAAATAACGCAAATATTGACACAATAAATACAAAATTTCACAAATATTTTAAGAGATGTGGCAGACCCATTATTTATCAAACGCGTTAAAAAACATCCACAATTTGAACGACAAACTATATCGGACAGCGATAAATGGTTTGATCAAGAATGCAGTGAAGCGAAACAGTTGTATAAAAATGCATTGCATATATATAATAACTCGCATATCGATACGGATAGGGTTAAAATGTGTCAATTGAAAAGTAATTTTAAAATGAGTAAAAAAAAATAAACGCAAAGCAAACACTTTTAAACGCTGTAAACTATTCGAAGACCTTAAACGAACAGAAAAAAACAAGGAATTTTGGAGGTACTTTAGGTCGCAGAATACATTTTGTTACAATAGTAATAGGTCGCTCAATGATTTTAAAAATCATTTTCAACAAATGTTTTCGGAGAAAATCTTACTCATAACGCTAATGCAGAAGACTTTAATTCGAACCATGACTTTTTCGAAAATGTGTTAGGTGACCTTGATAATCAAATAACATATAACGAAGTAGTAGTTAAAGCTATTGCCCTCTTAAAGAAATGTAAATCGCCTGGTTTAGATATTTTATAGAAGCCTGTGATATTTTGGCTGATTATGAGACAACGATTTTTAATATCATTTTAAATTAAGGTAAATTCCCGTGAGCTTGGACAGAAGGGATTATAATCCCTATACATAAGAAGGGTTATAAATCCGATCCTGTAGTTATAGAGGCATCACCTTATTAAGTAACTTTGCAAAATTGTTTACATGTATACTCAATCAGCGAATATCGACATGGTGTTAAAACAATGATGTTATCTCTGACGCGCAATTTGGGTTTAGAAAAGGCAGGTCAACTATAGATGCAGTTTTCATACTCCATTTAATTATTGAAAAATATGTTAATATGAACAGACGATTGTATTGTTGTTTTATTGATATGAAACGTTGCTTTGATTCCATATATTTAAATGCATTATGGCTAAAGTTATATAAGTCGAATGTGGACGGCAAAATGTTGCGCATTATACGCAGTATGTACCAATCATTCAAATGTTGTGTTAGACATTGCAACACATATTCCGAATATTTTAATATAGCAGTCGGGCTAAGGCAGGGGTAGATAACATCGCCGATACTTTTTTCTCTTTTCGTAGACGATCTTGAAATGTTTTTACAAAATAGACATAATGCGGGAATAAATATACAAGACATATGTTTGATTCTACTACTGTTTGCAGACGATAGGAGAAACGCCGGAAGACCTACAAATGTCTTTTGATCGTTTATATGATTATTGTAACAAATGGGGTCTACAAATTAACATACCGAAGACTAAAATTATTGTATTCCTTAAAAAAGGAGCTACCAAACGCAATGAAATTTGGAAGTATGGGAATGAAAATATAGAAATTGTAACGACTTTATATATCTGGGTGTAACACTTAATTATACTGGGAATTTTAATGTTAATATTAACACTCTGCGTGGTAAGGGTCTAAAGGCACTTAATATATTGCTATCAAACATGAAAAACTATAGTTGTAAACCTAAGGTTGCTTTACAGTTGTTTGATGCGATTGTTTTTTCAATTATTACATACTAGTGCGAAGTATGGGGTTTTACAAAGTGTAGCGAGTTGGAAAAATTGCACCTTAAATTCTGCAAAGCTGTTCTTGGTGTAAGGCAATAAAATTCAAATGTAGGCGTTTACGGCGAATTTGGTAGACACCCGTTATATATTAACAGATATGTACGCATAGTAAAATATTGGTTTAAAATAACTAAAAGTGAAAACATTATATTACGATCCATACTGGAAGAAGGTTTGGCTGACTTAAATGATAATAAATGTAACTGGTTCGGAAAGGTCAGGGACTTACTATGTAAATACGGATTTTATTATGCGTGGTCTAATAACTCACAAATAAATGAGGCAACTTTTTTGTCTTTGTTTAAACAAAGAGTTATCGACGAATACCTACAAGAGTGGAAACGAGATATTGATGATAAAAGGGTACTCATTGTATATAAAGCATTAAAAACAACCTTTTCTTTTGAATCATATCTCGAGACGATTTTGTCAAGAAATATAAGAATGGCGATAACGAAATTACGCATCAGTGCACATAACCTTAGAATTCAGACGGGTAGATATGATAGAATGGAAAGAAATATGCGACTCTGCCAATTATGTAACAGCAACGAAGTGGAAAACGAATTCCACTTTCTGTTGAAATGCTCCAAATTTGCCCAAATTAGAGGAAAATACATTAAAACTTATTATAGAGTCAGACATAGCGTGTTCAAACTCACACAGTTATTAACCACACAAAGTAAAAGTGAAATGTTCAAGTTAGGCAAGTTCATATCAGAGGCACTAACTATTCGCCAACTTTATACTCATAGTAATGTATAATTGTGTTATATGTATAACTGTAGTGTTATATGTATAACTGTAGACTGAATTTATTATGATACATTATGCCATAAAGTGATACGCTGCATTTAACCATGTTGTGTAACTATTGTAGTTGTTGCATTAACAGTAAGTATCAATAAAATTCGGTACTCTGTATACTACTAACATTAACCGCGTTTCAAATTGTATTATGTTTTGTTCTTTAAAAAGATATTGATTTTTTTATTGACCAGGTTGTGTAACTATTGTATGCTGATGCAGTTGTTGCATTAACATCAAGTATAAATACAATTCGGTATTCTGTGTACTACTAACATTTTACTGTGATTCAAATGGTATTATTTTTCGTTTTTTAAAAATGTATTTATTTTTTGTATTGATACAACGACATATTAAAGCAGTTCCATATATAGCTAGATACACTGTTATCGTGTTTGTCTTAAATATCTGTAAAGTTCATCCATTACCAAATTATGATATTTCTGTAAGAAAAAAAAACAACTTACTATATTCATGTATTTTGTATTATCATTTTGTTTAACACTAGAAACTGCAAAGTTTATGTGTAATAAAATTTTGTTCTGTTCTGTTCTGTTCTGTTAAGGATTACAAATACGCATTAAACCCCAAACAATTCTCTTAAAGTTTATAAACACAGGACACCAAGTTAGAGTGACCTGGTTTACAATCTTCTACAGCTTAATGTTTAAATAATTATAATATCGCTTTGCAAGATCTTACACCAATACTTGCAGAACCAACAAAACATTCGAACAATTAATATTACGTCAGTGATTGAAAGGAAATGTTTTAAATTATATAACAAAATACTTAATACTTTCAAAGATGAACCAATTATGATTCCATTGTTCGTAGCAATTGTTTTTATTATATTTTTGAACACAGCCGAGATACTAAAATCAGCAATTTGTATTGTTTCATTTTTATACAGCCATCACTTATCCGCATGTACCGTAATAACACATACCCAAATAAAATCAATGAATAGTTCTTTGATCTTTATTCAGTTGTTAATATAATTTTTCCAGGTCCATATAATTTTTTTAATTAGTTTTTAAATGCAATATTTCCAAGTCCATGTAATTCTCCAAGTAACTAATAACGTTTCCAAGATATGACAAAATCCGCCAAAATCCATCCAGATAGGACCCCACCCCTGTGGGATCCTGAAGATAATCTTCTAGCGCCCTTCCTATGGGTTGAATCCTTTCTGTGTTTGTAGCTCAGATATGTCTGCTTATATACATGTATCGTCACATAAATATGTCAAATTGATGGGTCAAACTAATTTGTTGAAAAGCATATACGGGCGTGTTTATTATCTGGTAATTGCACCAGTACGACAAAAAACACCAATTTACCATGTAATCTTGTCACGATTTATAATTAAAACAGACTGAACTCATTTGCAAGCTTGCATCTACAGTCAACAAATTGATAACTCTCTGGCCATACTGACGTAAACACAGGGTATGCATTATTTAGAACATGATATATTATGTGACACGCACTTTGTGCATCACGTTTTCTGAAAACCACAATTCTAGTTTTTGACCTACTGACTTCTTAACTCCATGTTTTAAAATTAATTGCCATATTATCTAAGTATGAAATTGTTGAGGCGTTTTGTCTACAATCACCACATCATCTGCAAAACGTAAAACCAACCGATCATATATAATACCGCTCAATACCAGCATTTTGTAATCAAGACACTGGCAAAGGTGAGATAAAACCAAATCATGTTTGAATATCACTACGAAACGACAATTAACTTAAACCTTAATTGCCCAATTATACATGAGTTATATTTAATGTTGTTTATTTTTATACAAATAATAAAATACATTTTTCTTTTAAATAAATCAGATTATTTTATAAATAGATTTAATGAATAGTTATGTACGCCAAACACATTTATAAGTTAAATTATGAAATAAAAATTTACATTTAATAGATACATATATTTACTCAATGAATATTTTAACACATAGTCATCAGAAATATTAAAGCAACCAGTACACGTTCTTTCTTAATTTTTCAAAACTGTTTGATTGAATAAAATATATAACACTTCACATGGTTGCAGGTTTTTACAGACACTTGCAGTTAATACAAAATTTTGTCTTATTATATATTGGCGTTGTTTTTTTTAAATTTCATCCGAACACACATTTGATTAGAATGAATTATATGTTGATAGTTATGTGCGAAAGAATATAAATAACAAACCTATACTTTTATTTTCATGTGCAACAAGATGATACCACACCAGAACAAAGTCAAGCAGTACAAGTGCGTCAAGGATACGTTACTTGAGTAATCGGTTGAAAACTGATTAACAACACTAAAACATATATCAGGTTGACAACTCTTGCGTCGATTAAAAATTCCATACGTGCTACGTTAATTAAAAGCGCGCATAATTGTATAAACATTTTTGTTTCATTAAATCTTATGCAATTAAATTTTATTTAACTTGAATAACAGATTAGATCAAATCAGCAAAGTATTGTGCACATTTAAAAAAAAAACGATTATATAAAAAAAAATGTAAATGATTAAATAAATAACAACTTACTCTCAGTTTAAAAAAAACTTAAGCCAACACCAATTTCAGAATGAATATACAGATTATATTTGTTCGATTCGGTAAAATCTTGAATTTAATTCACGAGCGATTATATAAAATATATTGTTTCTATGATCAAGATTGAATTAAAATCGATATTCTTCCGAATCCAACAAATTTCCTTTTTATTTCATGCTTACAGATGTTTATTTTCTATTTTTGCCCTTCTGGTCAATCTAATTTCCTGTTGGGCGCCCGAAAATGTTATTACCGCTTTATACAATATGCGCTCGCCGCAGTTGCTAATAGTTCAAAAGAAAACAAACATTCATGCGTAAGTATTTTTTTTATTAACAATGCAACACATATCGAGTGATTAGAAACAAAAAACGATCACATCATTTCAACAATAAATAATCATATGATAAGACAATAAGTTTATGTGTTATAGGCGTAGTTATATGTAGAGTATATTTATAAATACCGATTACATTGTGTTCGCCATTTTACATACAAAAGCATAAACATGGATTGTGAACAATTCACTGGAATTCACTGGAACAAATTCAAAAGTAAGTGATAATGACCATTTTTCGGCGTAGCTTTTTGACCCAGTTTTTCACCTTAGATGACCTTTAAATAAAGCAGAACCGAATGAATACATTCCATTTTTTCCATTGGCTGATTTTGAGCCCGGAACATTAGAAACATAATCGGATCTTTGTACTATAGGATGTAACACTTGTCAGTGTTGGAAATGCGGACTACTCTCTGCATGTTGTTATGAAATATAGATACCCATTTTGGCTCAGTTACAATGACACATTACATCCCAATTCACCAAGACTTTCAGGGTCAGTGCTTGGTCAGTTAATCGTGAGAGAAAATACGGAATGTACTATCATTAAACGCCTTCTGTTGATAACACAGCATTAATTTCAAGGTATCAAAAAACACAAATTTTAGGTAAAGAAATTAATGAAAACCTATCGGTAAATGTCATTTGTATTGTATTGTTAGACCGAACTACTGAAATAATATAGTGTCAATGATAGAAGGGAAATCGTTTAAATAACTAGCAAAAAGTGTGTGACGTACGCGGTCAGTCTGTCTGATTGTTTTTCCTGCAAGCCAGAATAGGCTACCGACATTTGCCAGTTTGCTATAAATAACACCGCGTGACTTCAATTTTATTTCAGACAGTAACGTGGTTTGATGTGCCATTTACAAAATGCAATGGGATTTTAAAAGACCCGAGTAATGCAAAAATTGGTCTTATGCAATATGCTGCCCGCGTAGCTCCAGCCCAGCCTGCGAATCCACACAGTCTTGTCAGGTTATGCCTATTGAGGAGGAAACGCAGGAAAAACCACGAAGCCTTGAATGAATGAAAGCTCTGGGATTAAAATCTCTAGTGTCAAGGCTGCATACATTGCCTCGTTGTGATCTTTTGTTATTGTCACAGCCTCTCTGGGTGTATTACCATAGCCTTGAGGCAGCGTTGTGAGCTCGTACTCACTTCAATCTTTGTGTGACCCCCAACAATCACAAACCAGATTTTCAACTCATTCACAGGAATATGTAAAACATTTAAAACATTTATTGAGTCTTGTTTGTAAAGAAGAAATAATTTGAAGTGTGCCAAGTCATTCACTGTTTTAGTTCAATGATATTTCTATGAAAACCACCGGGAAGAATAAAATAAACATTAATCTTTAACGCCATTTGTAATGTAACGTGTTAACAAAATAACAGTTACAAAATCATTATTGTTTACGCCATGAGTAATTTTAGTTTTTATTATTTTATTTAAAAAATCAATACATACGGTTATCGCGAATTTATAAAGAGAGTTTTATTTTGTGAATGTTATTAGGCAAAGTCTGAATATCTTCATAATCGTTTAAAAAATCTATATATGAACATATAAATAAAGATAGATATAAACATCACATTAACTATACTATGTTCCATTTTTCTTATAACACGGTTTTCATTTTTGCATTAGAATCGTTTTAAACAAATTCTGGGAACGAGTTCACCGTTTTAGGGATGATTGCAAGTTAATTTTAGGGGGCATACGTACTGATATCCAAAAAGGTTCGACACACGACAGACGATATTTTGCGCCTGTTGTAATTGATATAATATCAGGCCTCGTTTGAAATATCGCTCGTCACTTTGAAGTATCGTGTTGCGCGTTCCATGGTATTATTCAGCGTCAGCAATTGTACGATAATGTCGCGGTTAGAATGTCGCCGGTGTCTCCCTTTGAAGTTGACACGCTACAATCTAAGCGACGCACGATAGGATAAATATATACGACAAATGGCAGTTTAAACACTACATTTTCGATGCAACATTTCTCACGCCGTGCAATCGACTAACGCATCGTCTGCGGTTCATCCATCGGCTGCGGAAGTGTATACATGTCGGGTAAAAGCGGAGTGTAAGTATTTCCCTATTCTTTATAGTTTACGTATCCAATTGAGCAGATTTGCGTGTGTTCTTTCAGAGCCTTAGTAAGAATGACTTTGTGAACGTAATCCTATACCTTCCTAACTGCTTACTTTTAAAGAAATCCGTTAGAATGTGATCAAAAAATCAAACAAAATTCACCACTCTTTCTGTCAAACTCGAATTACGAAGGATTTAGACCAAAGGTAAATATGAACACTATTTTATTGAAATATGTAATCATTTCTCTTCGGTTATTCCAAATTACAGCTTCCAACATGTACACACAACATATTTATCAACGTTTAAATTCGAGTGGGGTATGGAAAAACGGCTCAAGACAACGGCCGTGGCTACTTATTAGATGGTCATGACATCGGCTGCGAAAATAAAATTATGCTCAAGCCATCGGCTGCGGCAATGAAAATTGGCATGATGAGATGTGGACGTTACTCATTGGCCATATTAGATAGAACTGGCAGATATTTTGATCACAAAAACAGTTTTAAGATCTTCATTCGTATTTTGAAATACAATGGGATGGGTGAGTGGATTTCGGTTTAAATAATTCATACTTTGACATTATTGAAACAAGTCATTTACACGCAATATGTCTCCACATCATGTAGAGTACACTTGACTCTCGCTATGCCGAAGACGGATGTATCGAAGTAATGGAAACGTCGAACATAAATGTTCATTCCCTTCTCAAATTTGAGATACAAGGTTTTCCTTTATTGAAACGCATGAATAAATTTACAAACTTAAATACAGCTACATAAAGGTTGACAGTAATGTTGGAATTTCCTACTGGAGAGCTTTCAGAATCGTTTGTCACCTGTATCTAGTTATAACTAGTCAGAAGTGTACGTGTTATAAATCGGGTTACTCGAATATCTTTTATCTCGAAATAATTTGTATGGTATATGAACTTCGACATTTCGAGATTCCACTTTACTTCGAATGAGATTGTCAAATGTGTTTCGCATGCGTTGTACTATATGATTTCCTTCTATCCTTTTGTTCAAATAGCGATAATTATGGCAAAACACTTATTACGAGCTAACTTTCGATATATATCGGTTGCGGCTTTCTTTCAAGATTATACTATTTGGAATTTAAGGGCCATGGATAATTATTATGTGATTTGTCGCGGTACGACTGAAATAGTTGAAACTGTATAGAACTCACACATTGAAATAAATTAACAAATTGAACGTTTAATTATCACGCAGATACGGAATCCGGATAGTGCCATCTATAATCTAGCCCTTCTTTCATCAAGGGCGACACACGACACACGAAGATACACGATGTTTTTCGCGACAAACGAAGCGACACACGATATTTTGCGCGATACTCAAAGCGACACACAAAATTTTGCGCGACACACGAAGCGACGCGCGATAATGTACCACGAAAAATCGCCCTTGTGTAGGACACACGATAGTGTAATATGTAAAAAGGCGATATATCGTGGTAAATATCGCGTGTCGCTCCGTGTATCGCGCAAAATACCGTGTGTCGCTTCGTGTGTCGAGCAAAATATCGTGTGTCGCTTTCAGTATCGCGCAAAATATCGTGTGTCGCTGCGTGCATCGCGTAACATGTCGTGTGTCGCCCTTTGAACGCGAGACACGATATTTTGCTAGGTACTCAAAGTGACACACGATATTTTGAGCGACTCACGAATCGACACACGATATGTTGCCGTATACTCAAAGCGACACACGATATTTTGAGAAATACACGAAGCGACGCGCGATAATGTACCACGAAATATCGCCCTTGTGTAGAAAGCCCCAAAGACGATATATCGTGGTAAATACCACGTGTCGCTTCGTGTATCGCGCAAAATATCGTGTGTCGCGCAAAATATCGTGTGTCGCCCTTTGAACGCGAGACATTATATTTTGCGCGTTACTCAAAGCGACACACGATCTTTTGCGCCATACACGAAACGACACACGATATTTTGCGCGATACTCAAAGCGACACGCGATATTTACCGCGATATGTCGCCTTTTGGGCTACCAACACAAGGGCGATATTTCGTGGTATATTCTCGCGATACGCTTCGCGTATCGCGCAAAATATCGTTTTTCGCTGTGTGTGTCGCGCAAAATTTATTGTGTCGCTTTGAGTATCGCGCATAATATCGTGAGTCGCTTCGTGTGTCGCGAAAAATATCGTGTATCGCTTCGTGTGTCGTGTGTCGCCCTTGATGAAAGAAGGACTAGATTATAGATGTCACTATCCGGATTCCGAATCTACGTGATAATTAAACGTTAACTTGTTAATTTATTTCAATGTGTGAGTTCAAAACAATTTCAACTATTTTCAGTCGTATCGCGACAAATCACATATGAATTATCCATGGTCCTTAAATTTCAAATAGTATAATCTTGAAAGAAAGCCGCAACCGATATATATATCAAAAGTTAGCTCGTAATAAGTGTTTTGCCATAATTATCGTTATTTTAACAAAAGGATAGAAGGAAATCATATAGTATAACGCATGCGAAACACATTTGACAATCTCATTCGAAGTACAGAGGAATCTCGAAATGTCGAAATTCATAAACCATACAAATTATTTCGAGATAAAAGATATTCGAGTAACCCGATTTATAACACGTACACTTCTGACTAGTTATAACTAGATACAGGTGACAAACGATTCGGAAAGCTCTCCAGTAGGAAATTCCAACATTACTGTCAACCTTCATGTAGCTGTATTTAAGTTTGTAAATTCAGGCATGCGTTTCAATTAAGGGAAACCTTGTATCTCAAATTTGAGAAGGGAATGAACATTTATGCTCGAAGTTGCCATTACTTAGATATATCCGTCTTCGGCATAGCGAGAGTCAAGTGTACTCTATATGATGTGGAGACATATTGCGTGTAGATGACTTGTTTCAATAATGTCAAAGTATGAATTATTTAAAACGAAATCCACTCACCCATCCCATTGTATTTCAAAATACGAATGAAAATCTTAAAACTTTTTTTGTGATCAAAATAGCTGATAGTTCTTTCGTATATGGTCAATGATTAACGTCCACATCTCATCGTGCCAATTTTCATTGCCGCAGCCGATGGCTTGAGCATAATTTTATTTTCGCAGCCGATGTCATGACCATCTTATAAGTAGCCACGACCATTGTCTTGAGCCGTTTTTCCAACCCCACTCGAATTTAAACGTTGATAAAAATGTTGTGTGTACATGTTGGATGCTGTACTTTAGAATAACCGAAGAGAAATGATTAAATATTTCAACAAAATGTTGTTCATATATATCTTTGGTCTAAATCCTGTGTAATTAGAGTTTGAAAGAAAGAGTGGTGCATTTTGTTTGATTTTTGACCACATTCTAACGGATTTCTTTACAAGTAAGCAGCTAGGAAGGTAAGGATTACGTTCACAAAGTCATTCTTACTTAGGCTTTGAAAGAACACACGCA
Source organism: Dreissena polymorpha (assembly GCF_020536995.1). Lineage (NCBI taxonomy): Eukaryota > Metazoa > Mollusca > Bivalvia > Myida > Dreissenidae > Dreissena > Dreissena polymorpha. Next base: position 63,257,366 of record NC_068365.1, on the reverse strand, counting down.
ATTTTTGCTCAATTCAATACGTAAAATATAAAGAATAGGGAAATACTTACACTCCGCTTTTACCCGACATGTATTCACTTCGGCAGCCGATGGATTAACCGCAGACGATGCGTTAGTCGATTGCACGGTGTGCTTCTTGGGAAATAAAAGCGCGACAATACGATAATTAAATTTTCA
>NC_068365.1:63212189-63252189 GCF_020536995.1 Dreissena polymorpha | reverse complement strand
CACCAACTACTTACGGGAAATGCGTTTTAAATAATGACTGAGTGTTCAATCGGTTTGGTGTTAACAGACATATGAAATTCAAAACAAACACGAAATTAAATTATTTAGTAAACATTAATGTTTTATTTTTCGTTATGTTAAATAGCATCATTGAATTTAATCACAAAGAAAGGCTATTATGGAACAAGAGTATTACAATTGCCATTTACACATATTTGAAACATACTGATTGAAATCTGCTGTTTTAACTTTATTTAACCGCAACGGATAAAGAAATCAGGCAGTTTTCACTGCAAACTAATCAAGCAATAATTAAAGAATAACAACAACAAAAACTACCAAAGTATCTGAACAAGCACTCAAGAAGAAACTGCCCCAGACCTTAACAGAATCCACCTATCAACAAACCGTTAGTGTTTATGACAACGACCAGGCGATAAAAGACCCACAGTGACCAGAGATATATCATTTATTGGTTGCGTTTTTGAAATTGATATCTCAATCAATGGCTCTAAAAAGAAGACATTTGAAACGGCATAAGTGTAGGAACTAGAATGAAATACTGTATTTAAACCAGTCTGACGAATATTTAGATTATGACTCTTGCAAAGAGGCGAAAACATGAAATATACGAGGCTGTCATATCTGCAATTTTATTAGAAATGTTACGTTTTACATTTAACAACCTTTCGTACAATATTAATAGGGCAAAAATCTAGCAATTTGACGATGACAAACCTCGAACGGATCAGCTTAATGAACATGTTGCCGGTATGAATTGATATCGTTGGTTATCAAAACATATGGCAAAGACAAAATAGTAAGTGCCTACTGCAAACTTAAAAAAATAATATTTTAGATTGTTTCTTTGTGTCTTAGTGAAATCTCTTTCCACGCATGTGTTAGTATTATACATTTTTTTCTAAACAGTTTCAACAATATATAATTTTATAGAAACATAAATGCGTTGAAAGACGGAATATTCATTACTATGTGTTTAGAAATATTTATGAGGAATAATATCATGTTTAAATATGTATCAATACTCCACATCGAGGGTGTGTGTTGGAGTCATTATCAGTGGGTCTGTCTGCATACGTTTGTGCAGAGATAAACTTATACATTGTTCAAGTGGTTTCATTGACACATTAAAATGGGTAATCACAACGTACGGTGGCCTGATGCTTACATAGATAATGTTTCAGTTGACTGACTGTTACGAAGTGCGCAAGCTATTTCGTACGCATGCGATAACACTTTCGTGCGCACGCATTAGTTATTACGTGCTTTATCTATTACGTGCGCACTGTACATTGATTTTCTGGCTGTGATATCTATATGGCTTCGGCTGAGATATGTAAATATTTAACTGCACATCTGGCAGAGATATCAATAGGGTTTCTGCTGTCTATTTTAGTATTTCAATGACAATCTGGTGGTGATAACATAATGGTTTTTGCTGTCAAATCTCAATATGTAACTGACATTCTTGCTGCGTTGTCGGCATGTGTTAAAACCTTTCATGGGCATGGGAATATTGTGAAGGAATTTCCATACTATGATAATATAAAACTCATAGGCAGTTGAGGAGCAGAAATAATATTGCACATGAGAAGAGTGCTTTCGAACGAGTCCGAAGGACATAACTATCCGAGGGGAGGGGGTATTATTTACTATTCCCCGATACACGCATTATGATGTTTATTTTGTTATATCGAACAATAATGTACTTGTATTTACAAGCATGTCGCACGTGCAGATCTTTTTATGAAAATCAAAGGCTCACCAACATAGATGTTATATGCATTTTAAGAACCGAATAGCGATTATAAGCTTGAACGGCATTTTCTGAAATCCCTGCTTATTATTTTTAGACATTAGATGGGACTAAGCCGGACTACGATCGCGTGATTATTTACTGTGAATGGTTAAACCAAACTTCTACGATACGCTAACTACTTATCCGGTTGTTATTTGTTACTTTTTAATCGCGGTGATTATGTCTTCCAAAGTTTCTTTGAATTCGATGGCCGAACAAAATAAGCAACCAGGACCTTTCGGACCAACTCCCTGCAGATGAGGATATCTTAAGACGCCGTTCGAAATGGATAGATACCCCTTCGACACAACTGGACAAACACTGGATTCTCAAAGGCAAATTATACAGTGTGCGGCCTAGAAACGCGTGGCGACATGACCTAAAGGCCGAAATCAAGTGGTTGTGATATAGGTAGAGAAACTGGAGCAGAAAGCCCAGGATAGAGGCGCTTGTAGATTTTTTTTCGGTGGCATATGCCCCCGATGAGGTAAAAGGCGCATGTAACCATTTTGGTACAGTACAGCTCACGCAAAACCAACAAATTCCGCGATCCGCGGAGTTTGACGACATCGATTATTCGCGGAGTCGACTCGGCATCGACCATCTGGTCGCCGAGTCGCCGTGTCTGTTCGCCGAGACACGCCGCTGCACGCCTCGGCATGATGCCGAGGAAATTGTTGGTGATATGACGCTGAGTCACTCGGCGAACAATCTTATAAACTATAATTTATCTGGGATAGAAACTGATTACAAGTTCCGAAATCATGATGTTTATTAAATGTAGATTAACTACGTTCGGACAATTCCTCTAAATAAAATATAATTTAAACACACTGTATCGCTACCGTTACGCTGTTTCAGTTCCTTCATTACTGAAACAATTAGTGTATTGTATACTGACTGCAGCTTCTTGGGAAAACAGGGCTTAATGCATATGCATAAATTGTCAACCCAGTACCAGAGACTGTCTTTAAACGAAAAACACCATAGAATCAGAAAGTGTCGTCCGTGATTAGCTTGTGCGAACTGCACTGGCTAATCAGTGTGCACAGGACACCACTTATTGGACATACATAAGGCCCCGTTTTCCCTGAACGCAGCCAATATGTACAGATTTCAATGACAAACTGGCCAATGTCGTCGCACAGGCTGTTAAACACTATTGATTACATACACACACTCACTGTCTGCAGTGTACCAGTGGTGAAGCATAAACAGGCTAATCAGTGTGCACAAGCAGATGCGGTGGTTATCGTTCTTAGGGTAGTTAAGAGCAGATCGACTTGCAAAACTAGCTCTTGACCTTAATTGTTCTCAAGCAAACAACTAACAAGAGAGGTGTTCGTCAGAAACACAATGCCCCCTTCTGCGCCGCTTTGAAGCCATTGATCTTTGACCTTGAAGGATGACCTTGACCACACAAAATGTGCAGCTCCATGAGATACACATGCATGCCAAATATCAAGTTTCTATCGTCAATATTGCAAAAGTTATGACCAATGATCAAGTGTTCGGACGGACGGACGGACTGACGGACAGACAGACAGACAGACGGACGGCTTGACGGACAGTTCAAAAACTTCATGCCACTCTTCGGGGGGCATAAAAAAACACGTACGTATGCCAAATACTGCTGTTCACAGAACATTATTGTATATCAGCTAATGGAACCACATCTATCTCAGACACGTGAAGTATCATATGCAAATGATGATGATGATGGTGATGAAAATGACGACGACGACCACGACGCCGCCGCCGCCCCGCCACCGCCGCCGATGCTGCTGCTGCTGCTGATGATGATGATGCTGATTATGTTCAATATCACGACCGCATTTGAACATAGATGTAGAAGTGGACCGCTAAACATTAGAACTGACGTGTATACATGTACATCGAACAAGCATAATAGGCTTCAATTTAACCCTTTATTACCACTTAGATACGTATTTTCACGCATTTGTAGTCCCTTGGAAAGTTATATTTAATTTAAGACCTTTCTTACTCGATTCAAGTTCTTAAGCCTTCATCTACAAACATTAGATACTGATGAGCAGCAAACAGCATTAAACCTGAACAGACTGCGAGTTACTCGCAGGAGCACATTGGCAATCGAAATAGCGCGAATTCTGTACCCCGCAAATTCATGTGTTGAACATTACGTTAAGAAAATAAGAACACTGTCATTACATTATTCTTACAAAATTCCTTGCGTGTCATGAATTACCAAAAGGTTGTAATCGTAACACCATTATACGTTTGCCTTACATATACGTATCGAAGGCAATGATACGTGAAATTTTCAGTGGTAAACCTTTATCATGATTTTTGGCAAAATATGCATTGAAACATTTGGTATTTATACCTGCTCTAACTGCCACACTTAAAATGATCGCATTACCAAAAAGCTTTAAAATTACGACGAAAATGATCACCTGAACACTATTTTAGACTTAAATAATCAATTTACATAATCGCGCCTGTAACTTAAGAAGCCTCTCCAAGCAAATATTCAGCAATCAATACAACCATGACCTACTTAAATGCAATGGCTGTTTATACAAGTTAACATATAATATAATGTGATTCACATAACTACTGAAAACCACACTATGGCGCATAGGCGTTTGCAAGTAACAGGATTAAAGATCTTAACTACAATGTAAAGCGTGTTGTTCATGAATGTTCCTTATTCTTGATCATACAAATAGTTGTCTGAAAAGGCTTGATGTATAATACAATGCATATTGCAAAACATTTACAATGGCAGGAAAATCATATGATCGGAAGAAACTCGTATTAAATATCCTTGCATAATGACACATCAGACCACCATGGCATGCACCTGTTTAATTGTTCTTTAGTGTTAATACTCTCTTGGTTAGTCGTTGGAAATTCTACACATTCGATACTTATCTTCCTGTTGTCATGGACAATTAAGAAACTATATTCAGCCTGCTGGTATGCAAAATATATTAATTTAGAGCAGGCTTGGCTGGGATATTGATTTTATCAGACCGCCATTCCCGGGCGTTGTATCAGATTGCAAAGATACAATACGTATTCAAATGTTTGTTTGAAAACTAACGGCGCACTGTCATGTTTTCAGCGCTAACATGCACGTAGGCCATGCTTAAGTACGGTATACTTTTCCACAATGAAATTGAGGCCTTGACATAAATTATTGCATTTTTAAGAGGGTTTTAACATGCAATTTAGTTGCAGTTTCGTAACATGTTACCGCTGTGTGCTGTAAACATTAAGCTTGTAATATGATGCGGGAATAAAAGTAGGCCTGTTAAAGGGAGCTTACACTTTTGAATGAAATAAGAAAACGAATGAGGTGTATTGCCAATATATGAAGGTGCGGCACTAGTCCCCCATTTATATGTGGTACTATATTTTTGTGCTTTATTATTCACATATCCATAATACTTATAATGAGTTTATGGAAAAGACGATTATATAAAGTACAACATGGTAGATAATAAGACGAGACTTAATGTCATTTGCAGTACATTGGATAAACACTTTTTTTATTAAAAAAACAAACATAATAAAATGCAACATGAATTCAAAACCATAAATATATATAATAAAAATATGTTATGTGTTTCTATTATACAATTAATCGATTTTATGATGCTTGTTTCAAACAGAAAATGATAACTGATCGCACTTAATAAAATAACTCATCCTATTACGTGTATATCCCAGTTAACCATGTCTCGTAGGAAAAGAATATAAATACACATCTAAAAACTTTAAGTGTATTATCAATAACGTAAATAATGGCCAGCTTGTAGGGGAATTTTCTTTTCTTTATTTAAGAGTGTGCAAATCTAGTATCAGTTTAACGATCGGTATGTCCAGTTCCGAAAATTGGAATAACAAATATATATCAAGCATTTGCGTTACACACGGAAGTTTTATACATAAAAGTAGTTAATAAGATATCAGCTATGTCTGCCCGACTTAAGTTATTCATTGAAAATAATTGGCATTGCAAACATGTTCTTCCCATTTCACAAAATCTTAAAACAGCAAGCCCAAAAATTAAAGGACATATTGCAAACCTATTTTATCATATACAAAAACAAGCTTTGCAGGGGTATCGATTGCAACAGACCGGGATTTTCCAAAGCCGTATCAGATTTCACAAGTACAATTTAAACTTATGAGGCGTTCGACATGAGTCTTATAAATATTGGGTGTATTAACATAAACGAAATATCAAGCGCACAAGCCCTCCATTTCATCATGTTTAAGGTACACGATCTTCAACAATAGACAAATACATACTAGTAATACATGCTATGGCCAATGCGTCCCAACAATATATACCAGAGTGCAAGCTTCATTTTTATATTATAACGGGTATTTGAACATAACATACATACTTTGGAATTTTTACAAGTTTAAGATTTATAAAAATATGTTATGCTAAAGGTTTAATAATCGTACGGTCAAATAAAACATTATATCAAATCGCTGAATGCACTGAAGTTGTTCGCTATTGCATAATCTTAGTTTTCAAAATTATATTATAGCTTTTTATACCGCAAGTTTGAAATGCACACAACCCATTCAAATTTATAAAGAGTGTGTCGCAAAGCACAGGTTGAGATGTGGGTGCACTGTTTATCCTCATATTGATGTTATAGAGATAACTTAGACAAAGCAACAACAACATGTCTCTCTTTTTTCGCAGATGGTTGCTGCAATGGCAGCCATCTTTAGAATTTTGGTTGCCTTGCTAAAGAATAACAAGCCTAGAATCATGTACATGTTGTAAAATGTGTATCTAATACTACATTTATTTTCTTTAAATTATTGAGCAACAATTTTGGCGACATGACAGACGTTTAAAGCAAGTCTCGTTTCCGAAATAATATACGGGATTTAACTGTGTAAACTTTAACTCAATATAGATCTAGTTATCGACATACACAATTATTGTTTTGACAGATGACATCCGATTGATAATTTTATTAAATGTATGCAGATATAGAGAAATGTTAACAATCACATGTGTTATAGATTAGTATACAATCAATATTTGTAAAAAGTTATACTCGGCGAATCGCCGCATCTACGCGGCGTTACTCCGCGAATCGATGCCGAGGCAAAAACAGACGCGGCGTCACTCCGCGAAATTTCGCCGAGTGCCTCGGCATCATGCCGAGTAAATACGCGGCGAAAATACGTTAACAGAAGAATCTGTCCGCGGCTACGCCGCGGACTTTGTTGGTTTTGCGTGAGCTGTATTGTATGTTGAAGCATATCGATCAATATCTGATGTTACAATCGATTCGCGCAATCATAAGAAATTCTAACATAGCAAATAAATCTGTGTATGCTCTGACTGTCGCTCGATTGGTCATTGTCGTCTCGGGAACAACTTAAATGTACCCCGGGTACTATAAAGTATACTTAAGACTTAAGTTCCTATACCGAATGTAAAGGTTTTTATAATTAGATAGCAAAAATGTTAATTATGTCATTGATTTTATATCATTTTGATTATGTCTGTTCTATATGTTATTATGGCATTTCTCAGAATCTGAAGAACATACTCCAGGTCACACAGAACAAGACCATTAAGTTTATTTTCAGACTAGATCAAAGAAAAAACATCAATAAAGAATACTTTCTTCATGTTGTCACGTAATCGTTCATAGTTCATGGACGACACATAGTTATAACAATGTTCATTACTCTTAAATTACTGGTGTGTAGCCTATCATTCGATATCTCGTCATGCGCGTATTGCCATGATGACGAGATTTGCATTAACTACCATTTTCCCGTGTCACGCATGGGACAAGTCCGTCCCTCTCTATTTATGTTAATTTCTCTGCATAATGTGGGATAAAATATTCAACAACACCATATATCAGTTTCTAATCCAGTTTAATGTCTGACATAACTAATATTTTCAGTTGTACAAATACGTTGTGATTGCTACATGATTGTGTCTTTTTCCATCTGTTCACCACTTGATCTAAATGCTAACTGACTTCATTTCCACACCAAACATCTCGTTCTATCGAACTACACATAAACATACAATAATAAAATTTATATTACATTTTTGATTGGTCGATTCTATGCGCGCTTATTGCTGGTTGGTTGAATTACAACCTAGGACTGGAGAAGTCACTATTCAAGTATGTACACGCTAATCAGCATTGTGATACAAATAAATAATGCAAATACAGCCCAAGCCTTGTGTCAACAGCATCGTTCCCTTTATGTTGTTAAACATACACCAGATCTAAATATTTTATCTTTTGACTGTCATGTATACTCGCCATTGATATACTTGTCAATATTTCTTACATAAAGAAAACCCAAATATTTCACCTAATTTCCTATCATTATGTGACAAGGTGGGCAGGTTACCTGTTGAAAAAAGAGTAGAACAGATTATTCTTAACCATGTTTTTAAAATACACTCAGGTTCTGTCCCTACTTACTTGAATGAGAATGTTATGCTTGCCCGTACTGTTCATAACCATAATACTAGATTTATCAAATGGTCATGTTTTAGTATCCCGAAAGTAAAATGGTTTGGCAAAAAGTCCTTCTCATATAAGGGGTGTTCTTTATGGAACAGCTTACCAATTGACATAAAAGATTCCCCCAACTTAGAGACATTTAAGGTTGCAGTAAAAAAAGCATATTTTAAATAGTTTGTAGTTTTATTAATAAAGCCTGTAATCTCCTTTGATGTTTATTATTATAAAAATGATGTGTATTGTTAATCAAATGTTAATTTACTAAGTTTACCATCTTTAAGTTGTTGTGCCTTGCTAGGTCATGTCATCATTCACCAGGACCACAATGGAAATAAGGGAATTCCCATTCCTTTTTTGTGCTATCCTGGTTATGTAAGTACATGTCCTGGTACACTATAATAGCTATTAATATTAGATTAACCAATTATATATGTTAACACATGATATAAAAAGAAGCAATAATTATGTATTTTTTACCAAAGTGATTGTTATCAAATTACTTTTAAACTCTAGTCTTTCAGCTGATCTGTGATATTTTGCATTTGTATTTCATGATATGTATTTTTTTATTATGTTGTGTACCATGCTACAAGTATATTATATACTGAAATAAATCTATTTATCTACGGAAAAAACACAAAAAAGTACACGGGAATTATAATGCTACATTGATCGTTTTGTCAGCTATTTAATTTTTCAAATGAATTACATGTTTGTTCACATGTATATGTATGTCAATATTCTGTTTAATGGCCTCTATTTTATCGAAAATCATAATTTAGCATTTGAGGCAGATATTGTTAAAAAAGAATGTTTCGTATCTCGTAGCGCATATTACGACTTCGGATCTTAGGCGGGAATAAAACTCGGGTACAGTTAAAATTTGCCGGGTACGTTTAAGTACATGCTTTTTACCCGGGGTACATTTATAACCAATCGAGCCTACCTGTCAAGGCATCCGTCATTCTTTTATTATCTTATCAGGGTTAAAGTGTGTATTCACGATTTTGATATGTGTTACATTGTAATATATTTATAAAAATATGTTACAATAAAACAAAATAGGCAAGACAATTTATACATTAAGACGAATTCATATAATGCAGCAAAGACAAATTTGCGCCCCGAGCCGATTGTGACGAAGATATTTCGTACATATTTTCCTACAATAACCGAAGCATTCGTCTTTTAATTAAGATCGGAGTAAGTGTTCGTGTGTCGTATGAATAGACATCGTTGCAGGAAATAACAAGAGCACCGCCTTGCGGGTGCAGACCGCTCATCAATTTTCTTTTTAAAGGTGAAGGGACTCTCATTTTCAATCACAAATGAGGGAGGGGTGGAGTGAAGAGCGGTGCATTGTGTGGGGGTGTGGACATTTATTACATTATCTTCCAAAAAAGCGAAAAAAAGGAAAAAAAAATCGGGGGGGGGGTGGGGGTGGTGGGGGTGGGGATTCTTGGGTGCGATGGTTGGACGGTATTTCAAACATAAAATAATAAAAATAAATATTTGTGTTTTTTAACCGTTTCAAAAAAAAATGGGGGGGTGATGTGGAGGGGGGGGGGTATAGTGTGAGGGTGTGGTGGTTATTTGTGAGATGATCTTAAAAAAAAAAAAAAATTAGGGTGGGGGGATTCGGGTGGGGGGAGGGGGGGTGGGGGGATTCTTGGTACGATGGTTGGACGGTATTTCAAACATAAAATAATCAAAATAAATAGTTTTGTTTTTTAACCGTTTAAAAAAAAATTGGGGAGGGGGTGGGGTGGGGGGGGGGTATAGTGTGAGATGATCTTAAAAAAAAAAATAGAGGGGGGGTTCGGGGGGGGGCACGGGCGATGGTTTGGGTGGAGTCTATTGTGGTATGTCAGGTAAGAGTAGTTTTGTCAAAGTATCAATCAAATCTAATCATAAATAAAGAAGTTATGGCAATTTTAGCAAAATTTAATAATTTGACCTTGAGAGTCAAGGTCATTCAAAGATCAAGGTAAAATTCAACTTGCCAGTTACAGAAACCTCATGATAGCATGAAAGTATTTGAAGTTTGAAAGCAATAGCCTTGATACTTAAGAAGTAAAGTGGATCGAAACACAAAATTTAACCATATATTCAAAGTTACTAAGTCAAAAAAGGGCCATAATTCCGTAAAAATGACATCCAGAGTTATGCAACTTGTCCTTTTACTGTACCCTTATGATAGTTTGCGAGTGTTCCAAGTATGAAAGCAATATCTATGATACTTTAGGGGTAAAGTGGACCAAAACACAAAACTTAACCAAACTTTCAATTTTTTAAGTATAAAGGGCCCATAATTCCGTCTAAATGCCAGTCAGAGTTACATAACTTTGCCTGCACAGTCCCCTTAAGATAGTTAATAAGTGTTGCAAGTATGAAAGCAATAGCTTTGATACTGTAGGAATAAAGTGGACCTAAACACAAAACATAACCAAATTTTCAATTTTCTAAGTATAAAAAGGGCACATAATTCTGTCAAAATGCCAGTCAGAGTTACATTACTTTGCCTGCACAGTCCCCTTATGATAGTTAGTAAGTGTTGCAAGTATGAAAGCAATAGCTTTGATACTTAAGGAATAAAATGGACCTAAACACAAAACTTAACCAAAATTTTCAATTTTGTAAGTATAAAAAGGGCACATAATTCTGTCAAAATGCACGCCAGATTTATCTAACTTTGCCTGCCCAGTCCCCTCATGATAGCAAGTAAGTGTACCAAGTTTGAATGCAATAGCATTGATACTTTCTGAAAAAAGTGGACCTAAACGCAAAACTTAACCAAAATTTTCAATTTTCAAAGTATAAAAAGGGCACATAATTCAGTCAAAATGCACGCCAGAGTTATCTAACTTTGCCTGCCCAGTCCCCTCATGATAGTAAGTAAGTGTACCAAGTTTGAATGCAATAGCATTGATACTTTCTGAGAAAAGTAGACCTAAACGCAAAACTTAACCGGACGCCGACGCCGACGCCGACGCAGACGCCGACGCCGACGCCAAGGTGATGACAATAGCTCATAATTTTTTTTCAAAAAATAGATGAGCTAAAAATGATCCGTAAAACTTAATTTAGATTCACATCGTACATGCATGATATACATACTAGGAAATCAACTGTACAAACAGTGTTCGATTTCAGAATTAAATATCTGGCTTATTTCGTATTTTTCGACACAATTTCTTCTTAACTATTAGTTTAATTTATATTGAAAAGTATGTATAATAAGTGATTAACACATTTTATATAAATTCATAAATATATGACAAAATCGTACATACCCACTTTGAATCGCTTGTTTAATGTGTAATATCCGAGACAGCCTTTTCAATGCACATTCAACAAATGCATTTACATATTTAAATGAAATTGAATACTGCAAAGATTAGCTCTATTCAGTGCGCCGATTCACTTCCTGTTTACCGGTAATATATATGAAACCGGTTAGTCTCACATGTCGCCTGTCGACATTTAAGACAGAGACACACTGCACTCAAAGCACTGCACAACACGATACACTGTATCGATAAGATAACGCCAGTGAATGGAAACAGGTAAACAGAGTTTTTGTCAGCGAGCTGTACATATCAGTTTATCATTGACTTGTATACATTCCTCTGTACTTATGTTTTTTTATTGTTGTGTTCCTAATTGCAAAGCTTCAGGATTTGATGAAAATGTTTCAATGTTATTAATTATTTCTTTATCTAAGGATCAAATTTATGCGTAAAAACACATATGTAGCATACTGCCGTTATTAGGTTCAGAACATATTATTCGCTATAAACATTACAAGAAAAGATAGTATTAAGGTAGCGCACCTCTAATGGGCACATATCCAAATATAATCTAATTAATTATTTTCTTAATCAGCATCATTTCACTGAACTACATGCAAATTTGTAGGTAGGCTTTCCATGCTTTAAAAAAAAATATACCGATTTTTTCAAAACCACCCCCACGCTCGGCTTTTGACCAGTTTATTTTCACCCCTGGGGTATATAAAAGTTCCATAATTCATTCAAATTTCCAAATATGGGCATGCAGTTGGTGTGTACAGATGCTGTAAAGGTGTTTAAAGTTTAAACAAGATGAAATAAGTATTCTTTTACAGACGTTTATTTTTTACAAATTTTTATCTATGGAAGAGCGCCATGAAATGTAAGTGATTTCAGCCAAGTAAAAATTGGGTCGGTTAAAAACAAAGTGTCATAAAATTCAAAATAGTATCATTTAAGTCATATTGTAAACTTAGTTTTTATAGAAACACTATATACAGCAAAAATACCAAGAACTAGACAGATTTACCGTTTACTTTTTGAAATAAAAATAAAAATGCAACATGCATGGTTCGTATTTTCAACAGTAAATCACCCAATTTCGCCATAACGTTGTTTTAATTTAAATAATTGAAGAATGTGCATAAAAATTGCAACATATTTAACAATAAATATAGCTTATATGCCATGTTAAATCAAATTACGTTAGAAAATAAATAAAACGCGTCGCAAAAAAGTATACGTCGTCGGCAGGATTCGAACCTGCGCGGGAATATCCCAAAAGATTTCTAGTCTATCGCCTTAACCACTAGGCTACGGCACCTAATAGTAGGCTCTTCAACCTTCGAAGAAATCGCGGGAAATCATTAGAGGTGCGCTACCTTAAAACTAAGAATCAATAAATGCTTAAACAGGGCTTTTAACAGTTATTAAATTTTATTCTTAGGATGAAGGCTTTTAACATTTATTAAATTATATAAATTACAAGATTATGTAAATGTCAAGAAAAGATGGTATTAAAACTAAGAATCAATTAATGATTGTACAGGGCTTTTAATATTTATTAAATTATATTCTAAGGATGTAGGCTTTTAACATTTATAAAATTATGTGAATTACAAGATTATGTAAATTACAAGAACAGTTATTAAATTATTTAAATTACAAGATTATGTTAATTACAAGAAAAGATAGTATTAAAATTAAGAATCAACAAATGCTTAAACAGGGCTTTTAACAGTTATTAAATTATATTCTTAGGATGAATGCTTTTAACATTTATTAAATTATGTAAATTACAAGATTATGTAAATCACAAGAACATTTATTAAATTATGTAAACTACAAGATAATGTAAATTACAAGAAAAGATAGTATTAAAACTAAGAATCAATAACTGCTGAAACAGGACTTTTCACATTTATTATATTGTATTCTTAGGATCTAGTAGATTATGCAAATCACAAGATTTTGTAAATTAGAAGAACATTTATTAAATTATATAAATACAAGATTATGTAAATTACAAATATAGTATTAAAACGAAGAATCAGTAAATGATTTAACAGGGCTTTAAACATTTATTAAATTATATTCTTAGGATAAAACTATTCTATACACATGTTCTTGACCTGCAGATGGTAAATTCTTCATGCATGTGTGATAATGTGGTGTTAAGTGATTATTTATTTCCGTTGCTGATAAGCATGGTCAAATGTTGAGAAAACATCCTAACCCCATTCAACAGTTGAAAAATGTTATGTAGTGTATTGGAGAGTCGCTTCTCTCATGTTTACCTGTTTCGATGGCGCGGGAACATTGTCGATAAGTCTATATTCGCCAATTTAAAAGGACAACCCACAATCTAACACGCAACATTTACATGCGTTTGGCGTATTGTTCGTGCTTTATTTTTTTGCAAGGAAAAGTCCTCCTCCTTCTCCTCCTCCTCCTCCTTCTCATCATCATCATCATCATCATTACCATCATCATCATCATCATCATCATCATCATCATCATCATCAGCATCATCATCATCATCATCATCATCAGTCAGCAGCATCAGCATCATCATCATCATCATCATCAATATTCATCAGCATCATCATCATCGGTCGTCAGCATCATCATCACCAGTCATCAGCATCATCATCATCAGCATCATCATAATCAGCATCAGTCATCATCATCATCATCGTCATCGTCTATCAGCATCAGTCATCATCATCATCATCATCATCATCATCATCACCACCACCATCATCATCATCATCATTTTCCTTGACCAGTTTGGCCGTTGGGGGGCAATTAGGGTCGACGATACAGCTATAATCCTCCAGTCAGATCTGTTGTGTGCTGCTGAGAATTATTCATCTATGGGAAGGGATGTCCGCTCTTTAACATTATCCATCCAGCTTTTCTTCTGACGGCCTCGACTTCGACCTCCCTCTAGCGTGCCCTGGAAAACAGTCATGCACAGTTTGTCGTGCCTCCTGACAATCCAGCGTTAGTCGTTTGACTGGTCGTCGCTAATGTCCCTTGTGGGCCAACAAGTGTTGCATTCAGGTTCCGGACGTACTCTTTGGTCTTGTGCTCCGTGTAGGACATTCGGAGCAGTCGTTGGAGACATTTATGTCCGAATGACTGTATCCTGCGTTCTGTATCCGCGTGTATTGTCAACGTCTCAAATCCGTATTGTAGGATAGACACGACGAGGGACTTGTAGAGCCTGTACTTTGTAGAGAAGCTGATGAACTGCTTGTCCGCAACCTGCTTTGTCTGGCCATCGCTGCGGTCGCCATGGCTATTCTTATTTAGACCTCAGCGGTACTGGTACCATCCTTATACAGGCTTGCGCCCATGTACTTGAAGATGGTCACTTCTTCTAGCTTTTCGCCGTTTATGGTGATGTCTGCACTAGTGTTATTCGTGCTGTTCACCAAGATCTTTGCATTGTCCGTGCTGACCTCCATCCCGTATGCTCCTGCTTTCTCATATAGTTTGTTTGTGAGATATTGAAGTTCATTGCTGGTGCCACACATGAGGTCAATGTCATGAGCGGATCTCAAGTTGAAGACGGTTCTTCCACCGATGGAGATAGAGGTGTGGTGGTCATGAGAGCGTCCTGCATTATCTTCTCAATGGAGAGGTAAAACAGGACGGGAGAGAGACGACATCCCTGACGGACGCCCATGGATGTCATGAAGAAGTCCCCATGCTGTTCATTGAGAAGTACTGCACTGCTGGCTTTTCCGTAGAGTTCCTGGATGACTAGCACCGGCCCTTCGTCAATGTTGAATCATCTCATAAAATGCCATAGGCCGTCATGCCACACGCGGTTGAAAGCTTTCTTAAAGTCGATGAAGTTGTGGCAGATCTCACGTTGGTGTTGGAGTTGAAGATCTGATCCCTTGTGCTCCGTCAACCTCTACATCCAGCCTCCACTTCTGGGAGCATTTCCACGGCCTTACTTTTCAATCGATTGAGGATGATGCGTAGCATGACTTTGCTGGGATGACTGATGTCATGTCCAGGAATAGTAGGCTCAAATATTGAGTGGCATCTGGCATTAACGCTTGTCGTTGTAAAAAAATCGCGTGTCTCGAAGCGCGTTGCTTTGATTGACGTGTGTCGAACTCAAAATAAGTTATTAACTTGATTATATGTGTATACAATACTCAAAGTGATCAAGTTAATACAAGTTAGCGCTCCTCACAAACCATTTTAACACGTATACATGTACTTATACATGTTTTATAAGACGTTTTACTAAATTTAAATGCGATTTCAACATCGACATTATATATATCATATTTGGTTACTTTAATGAAATATTCCGTACCCTTGTTATTTGAAATGTCGCGTATACTATCGAGATTCGCTTTGGATGTCGCCTATCGCCATTTAATGTCCAGGCACGACACACAAAGAAACATACGACACAACGCGTGACATTTTACGCCATCACAGACAAGACGAAACTTAATGTTCATAGCAGCTTTTCTTGGCAAGCGTAAGCGCGACATTCAAATTTTCGAATGTGTTCTTACATTGTCGTCTTAATATTTCGACTTTTGTGACGTGCGTCGCTTTGATTATCTTGTTTTCACCAAAAGGTCGACATGTCAATATGGCACTAGTCGGATTCCGTACCTTTATCCGATGCATTCGACATTTAAAAATGTACGGAATCCGGATATTTCCATCTATAATCTCGCACTTCTTTCATCTAGGGCGACACTAGACACACGAAGCGATACTTGATCTTTTTCTTGACAGTCGCGGCAACGCACGATATTTTGCTTGACAGTCACAGCGACGCACGATATTTTTCTTGACAGTCGCGGCGACGCATGATATATTTAACACGATATATCGCCCTTGTGCAGGTAGCCCAAAAGGCGATATATCGTGTTAAATATATATGCGACTTGCAAGAAAACTATCGTGCGTCGCCGCGAATGTCAAGAAAAATATCTTGCGTCGCCGCGACTGTCAAGAAAAATATCGTGCGTCGCCGCGACTGTCAAGAAAAATATCAAGTATCGCTTCGTGTGTCTAGTGTCGCGTTCAAAGGGCGAAACTCGACACACCAAGCGATTTACAATATTTTGCGCGACATTCGATATTTTGTTTTCAAATATCGCCCATATTATCCGAATCTCGTGTATCGCGGTCTTATTTTAGACCGCGACACTAGACACACGAAGCGATACTCGATATTTTAAAGACGATATATCGCCTTTTTGGCTACCTAAAATAATTTCCCCGAAAGACAAATATTTTTAAACTATTGTTCAATTTTTTTGTACAAAAATAATTAACTCAAAAACATGATAAACACTACCTCCCAATGCCTTATCTGTTATGTTACAATATAACTATGTTCACCATATAAATGATACAACATTACACAGTGATAACAATATACTCAAATTCTTGATCTAAATAGTTCTCCACAACAGCACAAACATATTTTAACATGTAACTAATTTACAGCTAATCATTATGTCATTTGCTTCACATTGTGAAATATATTGTTTAAAAGTTGATTACAGATGATGACATTTTTTATAAATTATTAAGTCTGAAAGAACCACTGTTTTTAAATCTTGGGTAGTGGCATTTTTTGCTTAATTGTAAGAACAGTCATGCATATTTGCATTACAAAACCTTTGTCAAAAGTTGTAATTTGTACTCAGTACAAATAAAAGTCATATGAGGATAATATCATATTAATGGACTTTCAATTTAATGTACTAATTATGCATCATGAATATTAACAATTGCTTGAACAATCTTTTTACAAATACATAACTGATACTTGCATACAAATTCTGAAGGTTGTCCATTTACATAGAATTTACCAATGAAGAAATAGCAAAATAAATCAAATTATGAACAGGTGCTATAACCCCAACCTGAATATATTGCTCGTTTATTTGCTTTACCAGGCTTTTCAACAATAGGCATGTCAATTTTTCAACACACGTCACCTACACACTTTTAGTATGTTATCACATAAGTTCCAATGTCGTTCAGCTGAACATCCTGCTCCTGAGATTGTGAGTGACCGGAAGAGGTAACTTAACCTAATTGATGCTGACACCTTTTATTAATAAGTTAAACTTGGTTTCCGCAACAGTGTTAAGTTCAATGCAGGTAACAAATCTAGGATCTGTTGAACTGAACGCAGCCTTAAGGGACTGAAAACATCTCTTCAATGGAACAAACAGCCGCCAGTCAGAGAAATCAAACGTCTCATTTACAATAGGTGGGCAGTTGTTACCGCTCATATGTATTTTCCCACGCAGCTTTCAAACTCCTGTAATAATTGTATAAGTTTACATGTTGGGAACACAAATTAGTACGGATTTAGTCAATACATATTAATCTAAGTTTGTATTTTATAAGGAAGTTTTCTCGCATTATATAAATGTTCATATCACATGCGAATTAATTAACTATAAGACATGTTGAGGCAACAACAAAAACTGATTGATGAGCAGTTGAGAAGTACGAAGAAGTAGCAAATTTGTACAACGAGCAGAAAGTGAAATAGGTAAACATAACACAATCTGATAAAGTCATAGAGATACAGTTAGAGACTATTCAATCATTACAGAACAAAACTCGAAAGATATGCTATACCGGATTAATCATCATTAACTAAATACACTTCTGCAAACATAAGCCGAAAGGAGGTCAAGCAGTTAGATGATGATGAACATATATGAAATCGGTATCATATATTAGGCTTCACACCAGTTATTAAACATGCATTCTTCTCCACTAATCTGTGTATTAAGTACTGAATGAAACGTGTGCAATAATAAGACAACTTACAATTTTAAAATGCTTTTAATTTGTAACTAATGCCTTTGAACAACACAAAAATGGACGAACAGTTGTAACAGTAACGATTTTCTCGCTATTTAACCGTCTACTGTGTACTTACACAACTGCTGGGCGATGTCGATTTATTCAGTTTTCGAGACAATGTTTCGATCACGAGATATTCGCAGTGTTGAAACACCAGTTTCCTAAACTGCCGTCAAAATGAACAAGCAGGATGGAAGCGAACATGTCCATGCAGTTATCCTTATCGTACTTACCCATGCAGGAAACTTTGATTAGGTTACCCAAACTGTTGTTCTTAAAGTAGCAGCCGGAGATGTTTCGGGACTGCGAGCACGAGTCTGTTTTCGGAGCACAATTCTCGTCATTTACTGGTATTCTTCTTTTCCTAATCAGAACTATTAATAAAGTTTAAGCAAAAGTTTATGATGTGTGTACTTTGTAGTTTTCTATGTCGATATTATAATACAAGTGAAAATTTATATTATTTATAGCAGTGTTGTTAAAAGTGTTTTTATTTAGATATTGATATCAGATGTCAGAGCGCTTATGTCTACCATTTCCCTCATATTTAAAAAATGATTTCTCATATAGTCTGATTAAAACAATTTTGTTGAACTGAAAATATTACTGTGACATTAAATGTAGCCATCGGGTTCTTGGGCTTAATACCTGAACTGATTTGATTTAGCTCATATGTCTAGTTTTTTCGAATTCTAACTACGGGTATATTTTAATAATTAAGTTCCTCTAGTTCATTATTTAACCTGAAAGTATGATATTTAAACTTCTACGAGGCCACTAAAAAATCATCAGATTAGTTTATGAAACCACCGTGAAAACCATTAGTGTGCAGCTTTTTAAGAGTCCATCACTTAATGTAGAAGTAAGATATTGGACCGCACACAATATGTGTACAAATTAATATTTGTTGTTACAGTTAACATTACAGTATGGCCTTCGTAAGCTTAAATCTGGTACGGATCTGGCTCGGGATCGGCTTCATGGTCTATTTTCAGTTCCAGATCTGAAGTTTTTAACTTAGAAATATATACTAGAAATAACATAACTGGAATTATTTTGAGTTGAAGCTATCATGAAGACCATACATTTATCCCATGTATACCGACATTGACGGTATAACACCGTATGGAATAAACTATGGAATAAACAACTCCCACCTTGTTGAATATACATGTCGCGTGCACGGACTACTGTTTATTCTATCACCGAATGATTTTCCATAAGAAATCTCTAGAGTCAAGAAAACTTTAGCTTTGAAATAAAACGACCTTCAACCTTTAGATCTAGTCTAAGGACATAATTTTTCGCCATCCGTATAATGAATCAGCTGATTGATGGCGTCATAAAATGACATACTTATTGCGTCATTTTTGTGATGTCATGTTTTGGTGTACACGAAACTAGTAATACTAGTAGTAGTCGATGTCTGGGAATAAAATATTGAAGACGCGCATTTTTTCGTGTTAATGTATCGTGGATGTTATTATGAAAAAGTGCATATTCTATGGACTACTTACCTCGGATGGAACCGGTGAGACGAAGGATTTAGATCTACATGTAGATTTGGCTTATTCGTGTTATTGTTTTTCAGGATGTGCGTGCCTATTTGGATGTAAAATTGTGTGTAGAGTATAGTGATGGGTGTGTATTTTGGTTCAGTAGTCTATTCGAATTTTTTTGCTTATGGATGTTAGTAAACGTACGGGTATTTTCTTTGATGAATACACTTTTTCTCTGTTATTTTATCAAAGAATGTCTATTCCATTAAAATTACCAGTTTGCAACAAGTGTTTCAAAGCTTAATAGAATTATTACGGATAATATTGTGTTCGGGTCACAAACTACACGATGTGAAAGCTAGATCTAGACGCCATCAAAATCTGCAGCGTCCATGAAGAAATTAGGCGAGTATAGTTTGTTTGATAATTTATGTTTAAAACGACTATGTGTGTAAATCTACATTTATGCTGACATCGACATCAATTTGTTAGGAGCTATCGCCGCCATATTGGATTTTGATTATTTTCTTTCGAAAATAAAATAAATAAAATCTTCTTTTCGCGGTCGTAATGTGTTACAATTTGCATGCTGAGTAACATTGAATCGAGGCATATGAATTGAGGCATATGGTGATGTTTTTTCTCGTTTTACATTATTTTTGTGAATTTTTTTTAAGAGTCTTGCGTACCAGAACAAATACATTCTATATCACTACGCATGGCTGCATTCGTTAGATTTTAAGCACTTTTAAGAATGAATTAAAATTATTGTTAAGGTTATTAGATCTATTTATTTTAAATGTCACGTTGAAAAAAAAGGGATAAATAGAATACTAGGTTGGCGTTGAATACAGAGAAATTTATGTTGCTCGGCTCCAACACCGAAAGCGCTCGCCAAGGCCCGCGCTCCCGTTGTTCTAAGCCTCGCAACATAAACTTCTCTGTGTTCAACGCTAACCTAGTTTTCTCTATATATTAGTTGAAGCTGCCATGTGAACTTAAGATTTGACACATTTTTGTATGTCCGCCTTAAATATATTTAACGTCGCAGTTTGAGGGCTTGTGTACTACACTAATAACACATGATGTGCATTATTGTTCTATATCTAATTTAACCGAAGTGCTCGGTTTTAAAAGTTCATGATACTTTATTATACGACAAAACATAAATAGAGGATGTGTGTTGGAATCGATGGAATATCGATTTTATTACACGAGTGATCATATAAAAAAAAAAATTCTATGATCACGAGTGAATTAAAATCGATATTCCATCGAATCCAACACAATGTCTTTTTATTTTAATGCTTTTTTCAACGTTTCTTTACATTGTAAAAGAGTTCAAATGGATAATTTCACTGGATTAATGACGTCATTTCGTCAAAAAAGGACGTCATTTTACAGTTAAACAGCGACAAGTTTCGATATTATTCACTGTTATTTTTCACTGTTTAAAACAGTGAAATATCTGTTTTAATTCACTGATATTTCTCTATAAACCATTGGTAAGTATACAACAATTTATTTTAATTACGTTTTATCAAATTACAATAAATTTAAATGAAAAGAAATGAATGCTTTATATTGTTTTGAGTAATAGTATCATCACTATATCAGCTTCAACGAGCATTTTCACAAGTTACAGACAGCTGTTTGAAAACGTCGATATTATTTACTGACCTAAAAAAAAAAAGCGGTGTGTTAGTTTGCATAACGTAAACGGTTGTGCATTTATTTGCGCACATAAAATGATATACAACTCACACAATTAGCTGATTAAACATTAAAAAAAACATTTAAACATTAACAAAAATGCCATTGTCATCTTTTGAATACCGTAAATACACTTTTGAAGGGACATTTTTACAGATTCGGAATGTTTTGAATTATTTCATCAAATGCTTTATATTGATAAATGTAAACTCCATTACAAAATAGAATACAATTAAAGAAAGAAAAAATGCTTAAACCATTTGGCCATCCGTGCTCATACAATGATTGATGTATTTTATACTTTATACAAGCAATCCTCGACATGTTACTAGTTTTCTTGTATTTGCTCAGATAACCTATATATGACGTCCATAGTGCAAATACGGTATAGGTACAGTTTATGATGGATGAAAGAATTAATTGAACAAAAAGTACTACTATGAGCACTTTTAATCAGATGAGCTCAAACATCTTCACGTCTGTTACGCTTCAAATAAATGTATATACAAATGTACTTTATAAAAAGAATGCAGTAAAATGTAATCAAAATTACATCACAATATATACAAGATAACGATTGATGCAAAGCATCAAAGGGCGTCGGGAATTTCAGTGTAAAAGCCACTCAATAAAGTTACATGGAACGATTTTTTTTCTACTGTAAATATTAACATATTGGCCGATTATTTTAAACTAAATAGAAAAAGATACTGGTATAACCATTATCTATGATTTTGTGTTATAACTCCAAAATAAACATTATCTATTATGTTGTGTTATAACCCCCAAATAACCATTATCTATGATTTTGTGTTGTAACCCCCAAATATTTCATAGTTCATTTTATTTACATTGGTTTCCTTTTTTTACTGGCATCTGTGTGCAGTTTTCATTAATGGAACAGAACTGTGGAGGTTTTAAAAAATCTGCTTCATATTGTAAGCGTAATTTCATATTTTTCTCAACTTCAAGGGGAAATGATTTTGAACGTTTTCTTACGTTGCTCACTTGCGATAGGGTTGAGTACGCATTGATATGAAAACACTGTAAAAGTTTGAAAACAAAATTGAATGAAAACTGTAAATAAAAAGATAAGCTTGACTGCTTAATTTTAATACATTTATTCAATAGGTATAAAAACATGTTTTTATATTTAAAAAAAATACATGGATAATAGATGTGTTGTTTGCATTTATTTGTTAATATAAAAACACGTGTATTTTTTATAAGATATTTAAGTAATGTTTAAAAAAAATTAATTAACGTTGTCACCACGCGGCATCCATTAATTTTAATAAAAATGTCCAATTGTAGTAAAATGGATTTTATCCATGAAAGTGCATGTTTGCGTGATGCCTATTGTTTAAATGAATAATTGATGATTCAATTAATTGAGAGTTTTAAATCTGATAATATGAATTACTTTATTGAAATAATCAAGAACACAAACGTTTCATTACCCGTTTTTTAGTTTTAACATATGTTTAGTATCACAGCATACTAAGCAGTGTAGTATTTTGTGTATTAAAATGATCTACATAGTCCACAAACCTGGGCCGTATGGTCTGAGCCGTATGGTCTGGGCCGTATGGTCCATGGACCATATCGTCCGTATACCCTAATGGCTATAATATTGTGTTGATAAGAAAAGGCGGGAAGATGGGCACCTGCGCAGTGGAAAGATAGGGTTCTATAATGTGTTTACGACCCCCCCCCCACCCTCTCACACATATATTTAATGGGCATAATACACACAAAAATGGTTACAATAAAACAGCATATTTATTTAAACTAAAATGTCTACATCAAAACAAAAAGTTTACATAGAATACAATAAGTTGATTCTACTTGGGCTCGAACCTTGGGCCTCTCACATGTGAAGCGAGCGTGTAACCACTACACTACGGAACCGCTTGAAAAATCACCTTTAACTAAGATATTAATAAGTGACTGTAATGTAACGGTTATCAATAAAGCAATAAACCGTGTAATCGCTGTCGTCTTGTTAAATTGAAGAAAATACGCGTTAACTAAAACTCGAACAGCAAAAGTCTGCGCTATTGTTAGAAAAACTAAAAATAAATATATTTTGATTATGTTTTGTTTTTATACAAAACCAGAAAGTTTCACCGGTTCGCGTATTTGCCTAGTCCCTGTGATCTTTTATTATTGCCCAGTCCCTGTGATCAGTTATTGATTAAAAGAATAAGTTTTGCATTAACACAAAATAAATGTTGTAGAAAATGTAATAGGCACAAATGCAGTACTTATTTACACTAATTTACACAAACAATCACCACTATGCAAGATATTCTGACAACGAAAATATATACATTGATCCGTAAAATAACTTCTCCTCCCATAAGCAAAAAAACAATATTACATACTAGTCGCCGCACTTCAGTGCGACGCCAATGACATATGGCCATGGTGTATGACTCGAAATACAAAATACGTACATAACATACATGAATTTCCCATGGTTTTATTGTGGCCTGCCTTCATAAGAGAGATTTGAATTGGGTCACTGGCTCTGGTCAAAGTCATTCAAAGGCCGCATCTGCAGCATAAGACATACACTTAACAACTCAAAAAGGTGTTTTGTCATAATAACTCATAACATTATCATTCCTATGTTCTGAACTTTTTAAGTTTGTTAATGTCAACAGTATTAAGCAAAATAAACAGTTTTATGTACAGTTCGAACTTGTGCGCAGGTGACTGTTTTAGTCAGCTGACCACTTTTTATATGGTTGATCAGCTGTATCATTCTTATTCAAAGACACAAATACCGAAGGCTTAGAGACAATTTTGTGTTCACATACATTAGTTTCATTCCAACAAGCCCATTCCTAGCATAACATGCGTAATAGCATAGATGTATCAAACCACATAAAACATTGTTAATCCGTTATGTATTAAACCAATGCCATCACAGTCTATTATAACTGCCTTAAATGTGTTTAAAATTGTCCAGTACTTTTCTCAGAACAACAAACCGTCTCAACGTGCCAAAATGTGTTTTTGTACAGTGAGCATTACTCATTATATCAAATGAACACAATATTACATTCTTACACTAAAGGCGCTATGGCTAAAGAGTTGAGAGACAACAAAAGGGATCGATTTGAGAATTAACGGTTCGAACCACAATATGAATTTTTCTTGACCGCTAAACACAGATATAAATGGCTATATGCGTGTAAAATACTGAACCCGACCGCTTATTGCAGTTAACCGTTATACCTCGGTGTAGTAAAACTGGTTTTCCTCGGGAGGAATCTAGGCTGTCTGACCTCTTACGTAAAGTAATTTGAAAATGCAAAGAGGACCTTAAGAACAAGATGTAACCACAGATGCTATAATTGTATCGTGGTGTATATGAAAACTACCGCCATTATTTACAATCACGCGTTTAAAAATAATGGCCTTGACATATTTTGAACAATATACTTTTGACGTTTTCATGTGGTCGTTTGTATCTAATTCGATTATTCATAAAATCATTAATATTGACAATCTTTCATAAGTAAACATTGATTGCCTTCAAGAATGAGTCAATGTTCGTTAATTGGATACCTCCATTTTCTACGGATTGAATTAACTGAGTTCGTTTTATTTTATCAGGCTTACCGTCCCATATGAAATTAAATATTGCTGATTTTATATCGTTAATAACATCATTTGGTGGATTTGGGAGAACTGTTAATACATAAATTAAATTAGGAAGTGCAAACGTTTTCAATACTGTGTTTTTTCCGATTAGTATAAGTTTACGGTGATGCCATGATTTTAAGCAGTTTTTAAAATTCTGAAATTTAGGAAGTATGTTTTTAAGAACTGTATCCTTTTCATTATTTGTGAAAGTAATTCCTAACGTTGTGGCTTCATCGGATGTCCAATTAAAATTCATTTCTTTTTTATATTGGACATTACTTTGTTTTAATTTACCTACTCGTAGCACAGTACCTTTACTTTTGTTTAGTTTAAGACCCGAAGTCATTCCGTAAAGGGTTAGCGACTCTATTAGGTTATGGAAAGAATCGTAATTGTCGTTTAAAAAATAAGTTGCATCGTCAGCAAATAGGGACTGTTTGATTTCTTCGTCAGGTTCTAGTGATATGCCTTTTATGTGTTTATTTGATTGAATGTGATGTGATAGATACTCGATGCAAATAATAAATAGCGATGATGAGAGTGGACATCCTTGTCGAACCCCTCGTTCGATGTTTAAACTGTTTGAAAAGAAGCCATTGTTAATGATTATACTGTTAATATCGGTATAGAATAGTTTGACCCATTGAATGAGGCTTTCACCAAAGTTCATATTTTCTAAGCAAGAGTTTTTAAATGAGTGATCAAGCAAATCAAATGCCTTTTCAAAGTCTGCAAAGAATATTAGACCAGGATTATTTGAATTGTTGAAATAGTTTATGCATTCTTGGATAAGACGAACGTTTTCACCAATGTAACGTCCTTTTATGAAACCAGATTGAGATTTTGAAATGATTGATGGTAATATTTTTTTTATTCTGTTTGCTATACTTATAGTTGCAATTTTATATCATTGTTTAGTAAACTAATTGGGCGCCAGTTCGATAAGGATTCAAAGTTTTTTCCAGGTTTTGGAATGAGTGATATTATACCTTGTTTTTGAAGCGTAGTTAAGTTTTCATTATTATATGAATAGTTTAGTGAATTAATTAAATGTGTTTTGATGTCATTCCAAAATATTTTATAAAACTCAATGGTGATACCATCAGAACCTGGACTTTTGTTATTTTGCATTTCTTTTAGTGCTAATCCACATTCATATTCATTTAGTAATCCGTCACACAATAGTTTTTCTTCTTGATTTAAAGCATGTTGTGTATTTTTAAAAAGGGTGTTATTTTCAACATTTTTTCGTTTATAGAGGGTTTCGAAAAATTAACGTTGTTCTTCTAGTATTTCAGTTCTGTTTGTTATATCTTTGCCATTGACTACTAATTTGTGTACAGTTTTTTGTTCACTTCTACGTTTTTCAATGTTTGCGAAGTATTTTGTATTTTATCATTGTGTTCAACATGTTGTGCACGCGCTCTTAGTAGTATTCCATTGAGTTGTGTATGATAGATTCCATCTAATATTTGTTTTTATTAATGTTATTTCATTTTCAATGTCGGTGGTATCATTTGTGTTTGTTTGATGCAATTGTTTTTCAAGTGTTTCAATGTTTTTGATGGTTTCAGTTTCAAGTTTATGTGTTTCTTTTTGTTTAAGTGATGTGTATCTAATTGTTGTGTTACGTATATTTCCTTTAATTACTTCCCATAAGGTGTTTGGGTTTGCATCTTTATTATTTTGAACTGTATTTAATATTTCCTGTTTTATTTGTGTTTGATATTGTGTATCTAATAAGATGCTGTTGTTAATTTTAAAGTATCCTGGGCCTCTTTCAGGTTGTATATTGTGCAGTTTAAGTTCAACTAGAGAGTGGTCAGTCATAAATCCTGGTTTTATGTTACATGTGTCAATAATGTTGCAAAGAGACTCAGAAATTAAAAAATAGTCTAATCTACAAAATATTGTTGGTTTTGTGTTTGAGTGCCAGGTGAATTTGCTTTCGTTTGGATATACTGTGCGCAACATGTCTATCATATTGTAGTTTTCAATTATGTTATTTAAAATGATTCTATTTTTAGGATGGGTATAAAGGTTTCCTTTCTTTTTATCTAATAATGGGTTCAGGACAGTATTGAAATCACCACCGATTATAATGTTTTTATCTTGGTTATTAATTATAAAGGATTGTAATGTTTCGTAAAATGTGGAATCATCTATGTTAGGACCATAGATGTTGATTAATGTTAATTGTGTTTCATGTATTTTGATATCTATACTTGCTAGTCTGCCAATTATTATTTCGTAAAAATTATCGACTGTGATCCCTATATTGTTTTTAATTAGAACGACAATGCCTTGTTTATTAGTATGTTGTCCACTGATATAGATGTCTCCGTCCCATTCATCTTTTAAGGTTTGTGCTAGAGTATGTGTCAAGTGACATTCTTGTAGTAGGCATGCACTATATTTTTTTTTCGTCTAACCATTTGAATATTTTTATTCGTTTATTTGTGTTATTAAGCCCTTTTACATTCAAAGTACTTATTGTATTTTAATAATTTAAAGAGGTGGAGGGTGATCTAAATCAAAGTTTGTGTGTGATTGTCCAGTTAGTTCTATTTTTAAATATGTCCAGTTGCTTTCCATTATAAGACATAAGATGAACATACATACAAGCAGAAAAAGAAAAAAATGGAAACAGGAAGATGAATGTTCCATAGAAATGAAGAAGTATGAAAAATAATGACAAAAGTGAGAGAGAAAAAAACAATAAACAACTAGTCCCAAATAGAGACACAAAAAGCGCACTTCCGTACACTGGAAATACACAAAAATGAAATAGATATAATTAATAATAAAGAATAAAACAGAACATATGCAATTCAGTGTAAAGTTAACATAGGACATTTCATATTCGAATATTAATGTTTTATTGCTTAGCTATTGTATAGTTTCTTATAATATTTAGAAGTAGATGTTAAAAGTTAATCAGTTAATATTTGAATTATTTTATTTTTTAAAAGGGTACATGAATAATATTTAAGAGTTTATAAGCGAGGTCGTTTTACATTTCATGTGCACACAACAATTACATAGTAATACTCATATGTTGTAATAATATATTTTTATAATATGATAAATGAATCTGGTTAAACAAAAGTTGGTTATATGCATTGGACAATGACATATACGACATCAAGGATTATAGTCATATTCAACAGCAGTTTTTATCAAGAAGCTGGTAAATAGTTTCTTAGAGAAACAATTAGAATCAGGCAAACATAGGATAAAACGGCCACCGGAAAAACTTTGCGAAACCGAAATTTCGCAAACTTAAGTACCCTTTTTCTTAAAGATTTGCTACTTTGAGACATAGTATGCGATAAAAGTCTTATCGTTGATTAATAATTGGTTATTTTCACTCAAAAAACGCGTTTTCTTCACTATAAAATTTATAAGCAAAGTTGGGGTTCCCATGGGATTTTTTCATTTTCCCATGGGATTTTCGATTTTCCCATGGGATTTTTTCTCCCATGGGATTTTTTTTCTCCCATAATTTGCAAATGGGAGAAAAATCCCATGGGATTTTGAACATTTTAAAAAACGTGTTTTATTTGCGTTTGCAAGTATTTTAACGTTATTTAAGGACTGTATATTGGTTTTATGCCAATTATATATACAAATATTTAGTAATAAAAAAATCCCATTTTAAAATGGGAGAAAAAAATCCCATGGGATTTTTTTCTTATTTTGAGAGATTTATTCATGAAACTTTCAGAAACATCATATTTTATGAAATGATGAACAACTACGATATTTTAATGCGTTTAGTCGTGTTTAAAAAAAAAACAAAAAATCCCATGGGATTTTTAAATCCCATGGGATTTTTTCTCCCATGGGATTTTTTCTCCCATGGGATTTTTTCCAATGGGATTTTTCAGTTTCGTAAGCCGAATAAGTTTCTTAATGCGAAAAACAACAATAAAGGAAATAATAATTATAATTTTGATTAATAAATTGAATAATATAAATAACATGAATATTTTTAAAATGAGTTACAATTAAAGGTTTATGCTAGTAGAACTTATCATTTCTTGTTCGAGCAGATGGTTGAGTCCAATTGGTGAGTATGCCAGCTTAGAACCAGTATAAATGCATCGCAGACAGACAACGCTGTCATACTGTACACACCGCTGAGTAACAATCTTTATTGCATTTCATTTTGCAACAGAAAATGAACTCCGTAGTATAATTGATCTTATATATGCCCTCTGCTTTTGAAAGCGTGCAACACATTAACATAACAATAAGTCCATGCCAAAAACTATGTGCAAATTCCATTCAAAGCTATATACACATTATAAAGGTCAGATGACCCGCGTCATGCGAAAATGGGTCTTATGTCATATGCGGCCGAAGTTGGTCCATCCTAGCTTGTCCAACCGCGCAGTCTGGTCAGGTACTACGCTGACTGATATATAAAGTCAAGCCATGATTCGTGGTCTCATATCCAAACTCGGTAGCTCCTGTGCGAAACTTTCACCGGAAACGACGGCACCGAGACGGGCGCTCGAACTTTGCGGATGCGCGTTATATGTTATATATAATAGCGCGATGTGTTTTTTCTTGCCTCAAATTAGTAAGCCCAATCAGCGTTTTATTGTGTTCTTTGCTTCTACTATTAACAAGAACTTCAACTGATACGAACATGAATTTTATTTTAATATGTTTATTTAATGCTCGGAAAACTCATTGTATATTTAGACTACTACTTATAAAACAAAGTCGGGTTTTCAACATCTGTTTTCGGCATAAAAATTGTTATTCCAAACCAGATTTTACGCACTTTACTGTACAAAATACCGTTAGGGCCACCGTGGTTACTCATTAAAATCCAGAGGGCGAGAATGCGAGAACGCGAAAGAACGATGACGACAGTGCGACAATACGATGGCGACAATGCGTTCGTACGATTGCGAAAACGCGCTAGTACGATGACGACAATGCGACAGTGCGACAATACAATGGCGGCAGTGCGATAGTACGGGGGCGACAATGCGATAGTCATATCGTACTGTCGCCGTGGTATCATCGCAATGTCGCCATCGTTCTATCGCATTGTCGCCATCGTATTGTCGCACTGTCGCCATCGCATTTTCGAATTGCCGCCATCATACTATCGCGTTATCGCATTGGCACCATCGTACTATCGCACTGTCGGCTATCGCCATCGTATTGTCGCACTGTCGTCATCGTATTTTCGCACTGTCGTCATCGTATTATCGCACTATCGAACTGTAGTATTGTCGCCATCGTACTATCTCACTGTCGCCATCGTATTGTCGCACTGTCGTCATCGCACTGTCTGATTGTCGTCATCGTATTATCGCGTTCTCGCATTGTCGCCATCGTACTATCGCATTGTCGCCATCGTATTGTCACCCTGTCATCATCGTATTGTCACATTGTCGCCATCGTACTATCGCGTTCTCGCGTTCTCGCCCTCTGGATTTTAATGTGTAACCACGATGGCACTAACGGTATTCCGTAATACTGCTAAAGCACAGTATGATTAGGTCACTCCCAATGCTCAAATCTCTATGTCTATTTTAGTAACAACACATGTCTATGGAAGGATATTTAGGTAAAAGTTACATCATTCGTGGTGAATATTTACATTATGACTGATGCTTATTCTAATTTGCTTTATGACAATTCCAACATGCTTGTTGTCTATTCGTTTATACTTGATGATTGCTGCAACATTACATCATTCATGAATAATATTTACATTATGCGTGATGTTTATTCTAACATGCTTCATGACAGTTCCAACATGCTTGTTCTCTATCGGTTATACTTGATGATTGTTTCAACATGCTTGGTGACTATCCAATGTTTGTGTGTTCATTATTCCTGAAACCAGTCATAATCGGTTTTGCCACTAAGCGTCATTAACAACGGCAGTTAGCAACAGGCAGTAAGCAGAATGCAAGTTACTAAATTATGACATCAGGTGGCGCGCGTTTATTTTCCGTATGTTGAATAAATTACTTTTCGGAAAAAAAAAGCGAAAACATCCGAATCATTTTGACTAGTAAACTGAATAAGCTGAATTAGTTCCCTTCGTTATATAATCTCCATTAAACTAAATACGTTCATTATTGCCATGAAGACCAGTAAGTTTACACAATGAATTGACTGCCGTGAATGTTTTTGATATTTGTAAGATGCAATTGGCACTCAAGAAATTATACATGTATTTTATTCAGAACATAACGGGGCTGATGTGTTGGAATTGTGGCTCTTCCCTAGTCCAAATAATTACAGTAGACGTAATCTACCGATGTGCATTGCATATCGACCTCATATTTATAAAGTAGCCCAAACCCCCATTGCCACAGACCTGTGCGTGAAACTTTCAGATTTCTCTAGTCTGTTTACCATGCTATAATTACAATTTCTATAAACACATATTTATCATTTTATGACTATATAATGTCTGTGGTATACAGAGAAACCTGAAAGTTACAAGTACTCGTGTCTAGTACTGTACAACTATTGTACTCCTCGTTGAGAAAACAACTACTTCATCTACATGTATTAAAATATCATAAAACATAATTTTCAATCAAGTTGGAAAAAATCAATAAATAAATGTCATATAAACAGGTTTGTCATGAACGTTGACGTCGCTCTTGGTTACCAGAAAAATTCCCACGCACGGATTTCAACCGTCATTGTTTACAATCAATTAAGTGCATAAGTACTTGAATTTGTATAGTGTTTTTTAAAAGTGTCCAGCTACAGGTGGTTAGCGTGTGGCTATAATACTAGTTAGTGAAAACATATTTTGGAATGATAAGTAATCATATTATAACGAAAAATCAACTTTTCTTAAAAAAAATAAGTTAAATATATATTCAACATGGTATCCAACTCGAAATCATCCGAAAACGGGATGCATCGTTTTAAACAGCCATTACTTCATCAATTTTGCAGCGATTTTCACGATCTTGGTCTAATTCAACGCAGAAATGTCCAACCGCGCAAATGTATATGTCTTGCAATATTTTTACAAATACTGGGTCAACTTTTAAAAAATAACACGATACACAACTCGCGTGACCCAGCTGTGATCGATCAGACAGTATTCATGACTGAAATCTTCACGGGGAAATGGGCATTTTTTTCCCTGCAAAGTTCACGAACCTCGATACCATAATTCAATAAAACGTATGAAAAAAACATTCTTACCGTGCTTGCCGTAGAATTATGCATCAAAACTGGAGATTTCATTCATAAATACGGTCTGATCGATAACAACTGGGTCAAGCGAATTATGTATAGCTTTATTTCTTAAAATTTGACCCAGCATGTGTAGAAATATAACAATATATATACATTTCCTGAAAGGAAATTCATTTCTGCGTTGAATAAGACCGGGTCATGAAAATCGCTGCAAAATTAATTTAGTAATGGCTGCTCAAATCGATGCACCCCGTTTTCGGATGATTTCGAGTTGGATACCTTGTTATATATAAAACGGTAGTGATTTTTTTTATATATAGAGAATTTGATTTTTCGTTTTAATATGATTATTTATCATTCAAAAAGATGTTTTCACTAATTATTATCATAGTCACACGCTAACCACCTGTGTGTCCAGCACGTGTGCCGGGAGAACAGGGCTTAATGTATTTTTTGTTAAGCTCTATAATATTTATATCCAATCTGTATGAAAAAATGTCGGTGAACATTATTCCGGTGTTAATTTTTGAAAATATTGAGGCATTCGTTAATTATGGATCTAAAACGGAACATTAATCCGCAAAAAAAACACCGGGCATATTGCATATTAGATCGGACACATGAAATTATTTCGAAAGAAAGCAATAAGAGTTTCAATTCTACATGAGTAAGTCTCGCTGTGCACGATTACGCTCTTACTGCTCGTATATATTTGACTCTTGGCAAATACCTAGTGTTTTATTTTACTTAATCTAAATTGTGTCATGCATCTATATGTACTTAAAGCAGCATGACCAACAGCTCTTTCATATGTGAAAGAGATTGACACGAAATACCTACCCATCTATAATAAAGTTTATATGTGCACTTCAATATTATAGTTTTAAAGCATTTTATGTGGTGCAATATAAAAGTACTCTAGTAAATTTGAAATTATGTAATCGATTTCCTCTCAACATACATGCAAAGTTCCAGATAACTTTTTCAGCAAAATCTTGGTTTACACTCTATAATAATCCAGCCTTAAAGTCTATTATTAATTCTTTTGTTTCAGGTAAATATAATTTTTGGCACATCCGCATTTAGGTTTATAGTCTAAGAAGAGCTAATGACAATTGCCGGTTTACAGCAGACTTTTTGCGATAAAAGGACCAGATAATGGAAAACGTTCGGCTTTTCGACTGTTGTAAAGATGGTCTGTTATTCATAATAACGTTAAAGTGCTGTTGATTTCATAATTGTAATGAGGGCCTAGACGAGTGGGAACTCATTGATAAAATGTTTACATTATATGCATTGATATTGAGTTTTACGCATGATCACACATTTTGTATTCTTATTTTATTTTTCCAATGTGTAACCGTACGCACAGAATTTAAGTGTACTTTTTTACTAAATTTAATTCAATTTTTTACGACTTTAAGCGTCTTATCTGGAGCTCTGCATACATGCATTAGTAGCATATATTGAAATATATCCATAGACTTTCTTTGGTTATTGAAGGTAAATTACTGTACAAAAATTATGGTTAGTCATTAACCAAAAAAAAGTTAAGTCTACAAACACGCGGTTAATTTCGGTTCAGTAGCAAATATCTTACAAAGGTGCGCAACTTCTCCTATAACATAAAATTTCCGTTATACGCCGTAAATTTCCGTAGTCCTCCGTAGCATTTCGGAATGACTGTCAATTGACATCATTGTATCATGCATGATAGTATGTTGCTTTGTGCTTGGGTGAAACTCACATCTTACCATCGCGTTAATTTATTAAACGCATTAATATTTGATTTCATTATGCACTGCGCCTATTGCACAAGTCTCTCTGCACAAACCAACATACACATATGCAGCATGCAATTAACGAACAAGAATGTTGCATCTGTACACATGCATGATACCATTAAGCAGAATGTAAATAGACATTGGACATCAGGCAAGATGTAAGTGTCATCAAGCATGAAAAGGTGTCTACATACTAATTGAAAGTACCATCAAGAATCATGACACAGTCACAAAGAAGGATGTAATTTTTACCTAAATACCCTTCCATATTTGTCGGCACTGTGTGTTTGCTTAATTTCACTGAAGAACGTCTACTGGTAAATCTTACAAAAAAAGTGATAAATAAGACTGAGTAGCAATTTTTTCGGCGTTGCTGTTTAACGTCAAATTTGGCCTTTCAACGAACTTCTTAAAAGCCCATTGAATTTTAATGAAGAAGTTTCCCGCTTGTAGGTCCGAATGAATTAAATCAAATTTTGCAATTGGCAATTTGATAGAAATCCCCATAAAACATTGCACATAGCTTTCTGAAATAAACAGGCCACATTGAACGCATTCACGATATCCAACAGCTCTCTTTGCAAAGACCTATCTAGTGTTTCTTGGCCGTGTAAGATCTATAATTAGAACATCGTCACCTAAACATCTACTAATAGAAGAGCATATTTTGGGGAAACAAATTCAATAAGAGTATAAAACGTCCACGATCAATAATGTGTAGTTTGTTAAAGATATCACGGCAGTAAAAACATAGCACTTTAAAGAGACCACAATCTGGTACATTTGGTCAATTGTTGCGTCCGTGGCGGACAATACATTTTTAAAAAGAAAGCGTACAAAAAAGCAAACACAAAGTTCTTCGTAAGCTTGTTTTAATCTTAAAAACACATAATCGACAGTCATTCCAGTCAAATACAATACTAACAGTCAGCACTATAGAGATCAAAATTGCGGATATAAATATTTAATTCAGGGATATCAAGTGTATCAAGTTCGAATTCCGGAAAAAATAGCCGGTAGTCTGGGGCATTAGGTCCCTAACAGGGATAAAAGGTAAATCCCCGCCCGAGCCGTAGCTAACTGATTTATTGTAGTCTTTCTAGTTGCAATTTCTGGTGAGTACAATGCGGAATATTACGGATATTTGCAACATGTCGAAGATTTTCGGAAAGTAGCGAAGAAGTTTTCGTCAGTTAATATTCATGTCCGTGCCGGCCGCTAACTTATCAGAATCAATAAAAAAGAACCAGGAAAAATCGGTACCGATCGCAAATTTCCGGAATTCCGATAAAGCTTCAACATAATTTGTTCTCAAATGATCGCGTACTCGAACGAATCTGTCCCTACGCCTCCAACTCCCTTTAAATCTCATCGGACGTACATTGATCTCAAAATCTATCCTTGACGACTCAAATCATATTTCCTGAATAGTTTGGCCTATTGACGTCCCTGTAATTATAACAATGGTCTTTTGGATAAACACCGCTAAGTTGTTGCAATATAATAACCGTTTAAAATAGTTACCGGTTTTCATTTAATAAAATGATTAAGTCATATTCGAGATTTCATCGATTGCCAATATTTTGCTTTTGTTTCTCATAAGCATATGGTGCTTGGTATCTGCTATTGACTCCTATGTAGATTGCAAATATTACATAACCCTTACAGCGGCCGAGCGCAGATATCTGCATTTGGCCGCTAAAAAGAAAAATCTTTGCGCATTAATTTAATTCAAATCTCATTATCATAATCAAAATCATCGTCGTCGTCGTCACTACTACCACCACCACCATCATCATCATCATCATCATCATCATCTTCTTCTTCTTCTTCTTCTTCCTCCTCCTCCTCCTCATCATCATTAACAACAACAGCAACACCAACTTAACATCATCATCAAACAACAATAAACATCGGTAGCATACAATGTGCTTCATCAACCATACATAATTATATGCGTTAAAACACCATAATAGAACAGCATGAATGAAGCTGTCTATTACTCTTTTATATTTCCTATACCAATATTTTTTTCGTTAATTGAAGGACTAGTTGAAATCTTCTATAAAAGC
Organism: Dreissena polymorpha; assembly: GCF_020536995.1. NCBI lineage: Eukaryota > Metazoa > Mollusca > Bivalvia > Myida > Dreissenidae > Dreissena > Dreissena polymorpha. Next base: position 63,215,752 of record NC_068365.1, on the reverse strand, counting down.
CCTCCCACCCCCCCCCCAAAATAAAAAATAATAAAACATAATAATAATAACCCTAGCAAACAAAAATAAACATAGGTTAGTTAGTATACACTGTGCTTTAGCAACCATGCATAATGAATGTTTATGACTTCGGACCGTTGTAATCAAATTTAAAAAAGCAAGATGGTATGTATGCGGCACACAACACATAGATAATTATAGTTTTATACCTTAAACGTAGTTCATCAAAATAAAGATAAGTTATTATCTATGTAATACTTAAATTAGGTTTATAACGTATGCATATTTGTCTAAAACTTGTGAAATGTGATTCGTAAGCCGACGACAACATTATCATTCGGACCCTTCTCCCCACCTAACAATCGAGATTAAACACCTGTGGAGATCCCGATCTTATCAATGAATAAACCGGTTCAATGATGTCAAGTCAAATAAAACATACTATTACTATCCAAATAAATATCTATCAAAAAATGTAAATTGATATACCTACTTAACTAAAACTAAACTTAAACGATTAGCAAGAAAAATATATAAAGAAGAAGCAGGAAAAGTAGACAAATTAATTGTAACATATGTTTTCTCAGTCTCCCACTGTTGAACAATATAAATAGTATTTAACGCCACCCCAAAAGGGATCTTTATCACACGTTTGGCTCAACTAATATATAATTGTGACAGGACAAACTGTCAACAAATACCTTGTTAATGTTTTATACATAACTCCAATCAAAGGTCAACTTCCAAGGAAACTGCGGCATGTTAAAACTGTTGATTATGACAAAATGTTGTTTAGTACAAATCAGTACAATAGCGTCTGTTATGTGGCCTATACTAATCCAGTTAAATAAAACTTTAATCGCAGGAAAGTTTAGATTCTTTACACCTTTAAAGGGGCCTTTTCACAGATTTTGGCATTTTTTTTAACTTATTCATTAAATGCTTTATATTGATAAATGTAAACATTGGATCATAAAAGCTCCAGTAAAAAATCAAGAAAAAAAAAAAAAAAGGAAATGTACATTGCCCGGAGCAGGGTTCGAACCAGTGACCCCTGGAGTCCTGGCAGAGTCCTGTACTATAAACGCTTATGCCTACTGAGCTATTCCGCCGAGTACACATTCTCGACGTATTTTATACCTTATATAAGCAATCTTCGTAGTTTCACAAAATTTAACGACAAAAACAGAACTCTCCAAATTATTCAATCGTTTCGCGTTGCAACGCTTTATAATTTTTAGGTTTTAAAATCGTCAAAAGATGCATATAATGGCTATATTAGAGCATGGTTAATGTTCAGTATTACTGTTTCCTCACAAATATCATAACTAAAACGAAAACTTACGAATCTGAAACAACTTTTTTCAATTTTGTCAATTTACCAAAGCGTGAAAAGATCCCTTTAAGAAAATATATATAACAGTTCTTTCCTGTTTTAACAAAATGATACATTTAAAAATAAATTATGAAGCATCGCTAGCAATATTAGAAAGAGAAGAAGAAGGAGAATTATTATCAATAGTAGCAGTAGCAGCAGCAGCAGCAGTAGCAGCAGCAGCAGTAGCAGTAGCAGAATCAGTAGCAGTAGCAGCAGCACTAGCAGTAGCAGTAGAAGTATCAGTATCAGTAGCCGTATCAGTAGCAGTAACAGTAGCAGCAGCAACAGCAGCAGAAGCAGCAGCAGCAGCAGTAGTGGCAGCGGCAGTGGCAGTGGCAGTAGCAGTGGCAGTAGCAGTGGCAGTAGCAGTAGCAGTAGCAGTAGCACTATCAGTAGCAGCAGCAGCAGCAGCACTGGCAGCGGCAGTGGCAGCGGCAGTGGCAGTGGCAGTGGCAGTGGCAGCGGCAGCGGCAGTGGCAGCGGCAGCGGCAGTGGCAGCGGCAGTGGCAGTGGCAGCGGCAGCGGCAGCAGTAGCAGTAGCAGTAAGAGTAGCCGAAGCAGTAGCAGTAGCGGCTTTTTGCTTTTTTGTTTTAGAAGTGTTTGTCGTATAAGAAGAACGCAAGGAAGACAAATTAATTGTAACATGTGTTATCTTAGTCTCCGTTGTAGTAGTATTTGTTGTATCTACACAGCCATTTTTCAGTCACCTGAGAGACAAGTTTTTATAAGAGATTTAATTGTGGACCAATACATCGTGTATTAATATCAGTGTACCCACTGGGACACCACATGGGGCGAGGATTAACAGATAAACTAGGCCTTCAATTAATTATGCGCCTAGAGGCAAACAATACTATAACTTACTGATAATTTTAGGATTGGGATGTGTTTGTATCTTATTTGAAATTAGCTAGCTTAATTCAAAAACTAATTATAGCCTCAATATTATCACAAGAACATCATCACATATTCATTGTGCAATATATAATCATATCACCATCACAATATGCCAGAGCGTTAGTATTTATTGTGCATACATATCATACAGCAACATTTACAAAACTTCTAACAAACCAACCGCTCAAGCTTTAATTAAGATTGATTTCAATTTATATTATGACATACATTAAAGATCACTGTCAATTAATTAAAAAATAGCTTGATGCTTCGTACTCAGCGATTTAAAAAAAAGAAACGTTGCGTACACAATAATAGGGTTAATAAAAAAGTCTGCAATTAAAATAATCAAATTTAAATAATACTAGTTTCAAATTGTCGCTCAAAAAATGTATCAGTTATATCAGTTACTAGGGAATCGATTTGTTTAATCTCCGCAATCCAATAATAATTATGGTGTTTGTATGACAAATTAATAGCTATTCGTCATTGAATGTATGATACTCATAAAAATATTGAAACAATAACCACAACAACAACAACATATGTGATTATGTATATATCTTCTTCAGATACTCTGTGTCATACTTTCAAAATTATCCTCATAAGATTCATAATAATAAAATAAACACTATTGCAATCTTAGTAAAAACCAACTTAGCCGTTATGCTAATGATTTTATGTTCAGTATGCGTGTACATTTCAATATTATATAACAACAAGTGTTCACAAATACCTATGTTTAATAAATATTAAAAACATGAGAACCAATGAAGGTATTTCATTTTAATAGACTAGTTTTACCGTGTGTGTACATTCATATAAAATCTTTTGAAAATCACACTTGAGATAATGTCTTTAGGTTTTGCTATTTCTAATCGATTTAAACACCATAAAACCACCGTATTTTCTCTTACATTCTAAATTTTCTTACATTTCCTTTTTAAGCCAAAATATTTATGTTTTCATGATTCTAAATTTTCGGACATACGGATTTTCGTACAGTCAGTTAAACAGCGCTATTTATCAGATTTTGACCCTGTTTTTGCTTATCTGATGACCCTTCGGTCATGCATTTTTACAACCGGATTAAAGTAATAAAACAGAATCATGCCTAAGGGCAATCGACCATTACATTTGCGTACTTGGGTAAATTACCTTGTAAACCTCTAATAAGCAATGGTTCCTTCCAACAGCGTTTGAAATGATATCGTATTAAGAAAGCCAAACGTTTATTGTTTTTACTTTTTATATATTATTTCAGTTGATTGCAAAGCTGTTAAGTTGC